>NC_041397.2:293239125-293539125 GCF_900747795.2 Erpetoichthys calabaricus | reverse complement strand
AGTCCCTTCTGTAAAAATTTACTTTTCACTGTCAATCCTCCATTTTGGTTTTCAGAGAAACCCAAACATTTCTTTATGTTTCATTTCTTAATTTTAATACATAATTTTGATGTTTGGGAGTAATACTGCTTATTTATATTTAATTCAATAGGGCAAATCCACTTAGGTGCCCCCTACTGGTTAAATCTTAAAATTACAGTTTAAAACCCTTTCAAAATAATATATTATGTTTGCTAATAAAAAAAAAAGTATATTTTAGGGCTAAAATTAGCATTAGAGTTAAGATTAGAGCCCCAAGGAGAGTCTGTTTAGCCTCAAGGCCCCAGTCAGTAATCTTAACATCAGGGCTAAAATTTTACTAACTTTAGGTTAACAGGATTGTGGTAGGGGTGGGCAATAGAAATATTTAACATTACAGTTTTATAATTGGGTTAGTAGATGTAATCCTTTCTAACCAAGTCTGTCTTTTGTGCTCCTATATAAAGATATAGTAGGATTAACTAAACACCCTAAAGATAAAGATTTAAGGTGTTGATTATATATTTGTATTTGTTTATTATTCTGTAACTGTGAAGGTGCTGGTACTTGTGCCAAATAGAGGTGAGAATCAGGAAAACAATGAAAAATTGCTTCTAGCATTTGATCCAACAGTATATTGGCTTGTTTTGGAAATATTATATCAAGCATTCCAATTAGCATTATAAAAGTATATAAAGTATTATGTACATTCTGTTTTAAGAGCCAATTGGTGAATTCTGAACCCCTTAAATCCTGGATTACCTTAAATTGCACACCTTCCCAGTTACAGGAGCCTATTTCCCCAAAATCTGAATCTCCCAAAATGCTGCAAGGCTCAGAAAGTGATAGACACCAGTCTCTTAACTTTCAGCAAGAATTAACTTTTGATTTTGTACATTTAAGATGT
Organism: Erpetoichthys calabaricus; assembly: GCF_900747795.2. Classification (NCBI taxonomy): domain Eukaryota; kingdom Metazoa; phylum Chordata; class Cladistia; order Polypteriformes; family Polypteridae; genus Erpetoichthys; species Erpetoichthys calabaricus. Next base: position 293,538,200 of record NC_041397.2, on the reverse strand, counting down.
GGGGGAGTGTCAGATTGAATAAGATGGACTGAAACAGTTTCAGATATTTCATTCGTCATCACCTGTTTCCCCTTCTTAGTGTTTTTTAGATGTAGTTAAATTTTGCTTTATTTTAGGCCTGGTGTCCCTAACCCCATCATCTGAAACAGAAGGAAGGTGTTCTTTGTCATTGACTTTATTACATTCTTTATCCAAGTCGTCCAGCACACTGAAAGTCCTGGATGATGTTTCTAATAAATTAGATAGGGATGGAGAAGAAAATGGTGGATTAATATCCGTGCCTACCTGCTCTGGGCCAGAAGCCGAAATTTAATCTTGCTGATCCTCAATCTGGGTTTGCTCTTCGGCTGAGGTTGAGGTTCAAGAAACCATTGCTGAGTCAGAAACAGGCAAGTCCGAGGAGGCAGTAACAAGTAAGTTCGAGGAAGAAGTAATAAATAGTAGAGCCACGGTTTTAAAACTGTGGTACATGTACCACTGGTGGTACTTCAAGTCATGCCAAGTGGTACTCGTGTGGTCCTTTATTTTCCACGAATCGATGTTGCTAGAATGCCAATATGTTGCATATAATCATATATAGTATAAGTATACTACTGTAAATGCGTGGAAGACTCCAAGCTGGCTTTTATCAGCGCGGGCACTCATTTCCTTAATTAGTTTAATATCACTTTAACATCATAATTATAGTCATTATAGTGATTATAGTGACTTTTTCTTCAATACAACACGGGCGTAAATTAATGATTCATTGACAGTGGTACTTGTTCAAAAAAGTTTGAAAACCGTGGTAGTAGATTATATTATTGTCCTAAATGAATTGAGAGAGGTAAAGGTAAGTCTATTTTTGTATTTTTTTCTTGCAATAGCTTTAAAGACTGCTACTTCATCTACATGTGAGACCTGTTTAAGCAAATCCTTAATAACTATTTCATAATGTGCACGTAAACAAATCATTTTTTGACCAAACCACTCATCTGAAACAGAACCAAAAGATATATAGCAGAAGTTACCAACTAAAAGTAACAGCAATATTTATTTCCATAGCACATTTCCATATAAGATATGATATGTAGCTTAAAGTGATTTACAAGAAGTTATGAAAAATTTGAAATATAAACAAGAAGTAATAGAAGCAGCAAGATGCAACTTCCACTCTTGATTAATATTTTAAATTTGTTAGGGGTACAGGAAAAGACAAGAATTACTGGGCTGCGATGCTTATTCTTATCAAGAAGGGTTTTGATTTTCTTAGGTATATAATGTGAAAGCACCTACTGCATTAACCATGTTTGTCTGTCTGCATCAAAGAACTTGGCTCCCAGCGGGCTGAATTAGTTGAAATTTGGCACACTTATTCTTCAAGGAGATTTGTCAGAAAAATGTATTGTTCATTGAGATATTTCAAAAAAAGAGTGCTGTACACATTTTCAGTGCTGAAAAGCATTGAGCAGCATTGAAAAGCATTGCCGAATTTGATAACCCTTCTGTCTTAAAAACAATAAACATTTTCCCTGACAAATTAGTTCAACTTGTATATATTATGAAAGGAAGCACAAACAACAAAAAAAGGTTTAGGGTTCCACCCCATTTGTTATCAATATTGGCTTTGAAAAAATTTGAGGTGCGATTACTCACAGAGTACTCTCAAAGGACTGAGTCCAAGATAGGACTGACTGGGGAAGGAAATGGGCTGGCTTTATAGATGTAGGGAAGGAAGACAAGTGCCCAAAGCTAGAGCCAGAAGTGACATCTGATTGGGTGTTAGGTAGTCTTTCCTTCTGATGATCTGTAGAGGAGGAAAAAAAGACATTAGTGCATTTTGTCAACCCCCAACATTTTACATTTAATCAAGCCTCTTGGCTGCCAGAATTGACAGGTCCACGACTTGTGCCCTGTGCTTTTAACAGGTGAGAGGAGGTTCACCCTGAGCACATGTGACTGACGTGAAAGGGTCTGGAGAAGGCATGGAGGATGTAATGCTGCCTGTAACATCGTTCAGCTTGACCGGTCTGGTGGTGGGTCAGTAATGGTCTGGGGAGGCATAATCATGGAGGGACGCACAGACCTCTACAAGCTAGACAATGGCAACTTGAATGCCATTAGGTATCGGGATGAAACCCTTGGACCCATTGTCAGAACCTATGCTGGTACAGTGGGTTGTGGGTTCCTCCTGGTGCACGACAATGCCCGGCCTCATGTGGCGAGAGTATGCAGGCAGTTCCTGGAGGATGAAGGAATTGATACCATTGACTGCCTCCCATGCTCACTCGCCTGACCTCAATCTAATAGAGGTAAACCAAATCCGGGGGTGGGTGAGCGAAGTGAGAAGGGGGCAGAGCCCCCTAGCATATATACTATATATATATATATATATAAACGTCTACGTGTGTGTGTGTCAGTCTGGCCCAGAAGTGACAGGTGGAGTCGGGGTAAGAGCTCCACCTCTGAGGATATCAAGCAAGGCCAGCACTTTGGAAAAGTGTCACTTGCTTAGCAGCTAAAACAGAAGCGAGGTGAGCAAATCGGCAACACAAAACCTCCTAGGTGAGAGATGCCCAAAGTATTCCTTTCAATTACCTGACATCTCTACATTTCAATTTTTTTTGACGATTTCAGTAATTTCTTGAACCCTGTGCTTTTTACAGCACTGGCTTACACAGCTAATATAAACCATAAATATTTGGGCAGAGACAACTTTTTTCTAATTTTGGTTCTGTACATTACCACAATGAATTTTAAATGAAACAACTCAGATGCAGTTGAAGTGCAGACTTTCAGCTTTAATTCAGTGGGGTGAACAAAATGATTGCATAAAAATGTGAGGCAACTAAAGCATTTTTTTAACACAATCCCCTCATTTCAGGGGCTCAAAAGTAATTGGACAATTGACTCAAAGGTTATTTCATGGGCAGGTGTGAGCAAGTCCGTCGTTATGTCATTATCAATTAAGCAGATAAAAGGCCTGGAGTTGATTTGAGGTGTGGTGCTTGCATGTGGAAGATTTTGCTGTGAACAGACAGCTTGCGGTCAAAGGAGCTCTCCATGCAGGTGAAAGAAGCCATCCTTAAGCTGCAAAAACAAACAAAACCCATCTGAGAAATTGCTACAATATGACAAGTGGCAAAATCTACAGTTTGGTCCATCCTGAGAAAGAAAGCAAGCACTGGTGAACTCAGCAACGCAAAAAGACCTGTACGTCCACGGAAGACAACAGTGGTGGATGATCGCAGAATCATTTCCATGGTGAAGAGAAACTCCTTCACAACAGCCAACCAAGTGAACAACACTCTCCAGGGGGTAAGCTTATCGATATCCAAGTCTATCATAAAGAGAAGACTGCATGAAAGTAAATACAGAGGGTGCACCACAAGGTGCAAGCCACTCATAAGCCTCAAGAATAGAAAGGCTAGATTGGACTTTGCTAAAGAACATCTAAAAAAGCCAGCACAGTTCTGGAAAAACATTCTTTGGACAGATGAAACCAAGATCAACCTCTACCAGAATGATGGCAAGAAAAAAAATATGGAGAAGGCGTGGAACAGCTCATTATCCAAAGCATAGCACATCATCTGTAAAACACGGTGGAGGCAGTGTGATGGCTTGGGCGTACATGGCTGCCAGTGGCACTGGGACACTAGTGTTTATTGATGATGTGACACAGGACAGAAGCAGCTGAATGAATTCTGAGGTGTTCAGAGACATACTGTCTGCTCAAATCCAGCTAAATGTAGTCAAATTGATTGGGCGGCGTTTCATGATACAGATGGACAACGACCCAAAACATACAGCCAAAGCAACCCAGGAGTTTATTAAAGCAAAGAAGTGGAAAATTCTTGAATGGCCAAGTCAGTCACCTGATCTTAACTCAATTGAGCAGGCAGTTCACTTGTTGAAGACTAAACTTCAGACAGAAAGGCCCACAAACAAACAGCAACTAAAAGCCGCTGCAGTAAAGGCCTGGCAGAGCATTAAAAAGGAGGAAACCCAGCATCTGGTGATGTCCAGGAGTTCAAGACTTCAGGCTGTCATTGCCAGCAAAGAGTTTTCAACCAAGTATTAGAAATGAACATTTTATTTCCAGTTATTTAAATTGTCCAATTACTTTTGAGCCCCTGAAATGAAGGGATTGTGTTAAAAAAATGCTTTAGTTGCCTGACATTTTTATGTAATCGTTTTGTTCACCCCACTGAATTAAAGCTGAAAGTCTGCACTTCAACTGCACCTGAGTTGTTGCATTTCAAATTCATTGTGGTAACGTACAGAACCAAAATCAGAAAAAAGTTGTCTCTGTCCAAATATTTATGGACCTAACTGTATGTATGTATATGTATATATATATATATATATATATATATATATATATATATATATATATATATATATATATATATATATATATATATATATAAACAGTATAAACTTGCCAAATTTCAACAGAATTGGTCCACTGGGAGCACAGCTGCTTTATGCAGACAGACAGTATCACGGTAGATGCTTTTCATATTATAAATTGTGATAAAAAAACACTTAGATAAAGTAACTAGAAAATGAAACAATACTCCGACTTTCTAAACAGCTCACCAACTCCACAAACACAAAATTTTCTGCAGACATTTCCTTTTTATATTCTCATGTTGTTCAGTCAAGGGATACACTTGATTTCTGTTCCCTGCACATCGTCTAATACTCCTCTGTCTTTTTGATAAAGTGTTAGCAAAATTACAGTACGGTGCATGTGGATAATTTTCTTTATTCTGAATCTAACATTCTGTTTTGTTTTGTTTTGTTTTGATTTTTTAGCCTCACTTTATATTAGCCATTTTCATTTCTTGGGCACAATGCCATGAGGAAGAGAATGTTGTGTCAACATTAGAGGCTACTTGAGCAGAAATTACAGTCATGAGTCTTAAAGGATGAACCCATTCCAGCTTTACACATCTAAACACTGCAATTTTTGACCAATTCTTCTTCTTTGCAAAATTACAGACTCTGTCAGGCTGAATGGGCAATGTTACTGAATAGTAATTTTCAAGTACTCACACATAGTGCTCTTTAAATGGAGCTCTGAGTCTTGACTTTTTGTTTTTAAACCACTCAAATATGCATTTCTATGTACACTTTAGGTCATTACAATGTTTTAAAATAAATGTTTTTCCGTGACCCAGATGTCAGCAGTTTTTCCTCTTGGATTTCTCTGTAGTTTGCTGGTTTCCTGTTGCATTCTACCAAGAACAGTCCTCCCAGAACTGAAACAGAAGAACATCAACGGTAATAAAAGGATAGTGTCTGTGTGACTCTCTGATGCTGTCTTTGTGATGCACCATCTAATGACAGCAAACATTAACGCTGCTTTAATGAATCCCTTACCAAATGGCATATAACAGAGACGTATGCATTGTATGGGGCACTGCAAACATTAATGCCGAGGTCTGCGTTGATTACTTAGATTTCAACCCGTCTTAGACACAGCTAGTATGTAATAAAGTGCTGCTGCTGCTGCCACTGCAAATCAGAACACATGCTAAAGGTGCCAGCACAAGACTCTTTATATCTGTGCTTTTTAATTCAAGTCTCTCAGTAAAGTATAAGGCAATTACCATTGTATACACAGTTTGCTCCATCTGAACCCTTTAAGACTATCACTTCTTTAAATAGTCGCCAAAGAGGCATGCCCTTCTCATCTAGATACTTCATTTGCACATCACCCTGAGCACCAGATGTTCACAGCCCTGTTTTATCAGCTTCTTTATCAACTTTTCAGTTCTGTTTTGGGGATTTTCCCAAATCTTTAGAAATTCCTTTTTAAATCTTATTCTAGATTTACTCCATGTTTCTGGAATACCTCCATGTTTAGACCTTCATCAGGGTCTATTTCTGAGCCAGAGACTGTATACTTGCACGGGCTGTCCAAACAGAACCAATCAAAATTGAAAATAATGTTTGAAACTGGGAGAATATTTGATATAAAGAGAAAAAAGAAATGAAAATCTACCTTTTCAGAAAAGATACATGGGCTTCATGGGCTCTACTCAGGTACATGAGATGGGTAAGGATCGGTCTGTGACATAGTCATTGACTTCCTTTCCCTCTTTTATCGAAAGAAAGGTTCATTTTTGTGATTCACCATCTGTTAGAATGACAGTAAAGACCTAGCATTGGACACACAGACATTTATCGTTTTATTACTGTGGATGTTTTTTTGTTTCAGTTCTGAGAGGACTAGTCATGGTAGAAGGCAACAGGAATACAACAAACTATAGAGAAATCCAAGAGGAAAACCTGCTGTCATCAGCAAGGAGAACATGCAGGAGAACATTTCATAGTCCTTCTGATGCCACTTCTGGTACCAAGCAAGAAGTCGCACCAGCCATTGATGAGGATGGACCTGCCTGCTCAAGACCCTTTGTGAACCTTGTACTCAATGAGACAAAATATTTTACCATCCGTGTGGACTTTGTGTTTCTATTGTTGTTTTCTTTTAGGCACTTTGCCATTAAACAGCCATACCTTGCCATACAGTAGGTGAACCCCATCCCTTTATTGGTGTCTCTCTATTTTCATTACTATTGTCACATATACACATGAGATGATCACCCTCCAAGTTCTTCCCAAGTATGTGATACTAAGGAACTTCTTATATTACAATCCACTACAAGAACCCTCCGTCTTGCAAATACCTACCACCTTCACCCCCCCATGACCAAACTTTGCACAATGAGTGACCGAGCCTTTGCAGTCTCTGCTCCACGGCTCTGAAATGTTCTACCAGAGAAATGAGAACACAGCAGATTGTGGGCTGTTTTAAAAAACAGTTAAAGATGTTTCTATACTTCTTTAGAAGGCTGGCATCCTTCAACATCTGCAATAAGATGCTGCAGATGTTCTATCAGACGGTTGTGGAGAGCGCCCTCTTCTATGCGGTGGTGTGCTGGGGAAGCAGCATAAAGAAGAGGGACGCCTCATGCCTGGACAAACTGGTGAGGAAGGCAGGCTCTATTGTAGGTCCGGAGCTGGACAGTTTGACATCTGTGGCAGAGCGACGGGCACTGAGCAGGCTTCTGTCAATCATGGAGAATCCACTGCATCCACTGAACAGGATCATCTCAAGACAGAGGAGCAGCTTCAGCGACAGACTGCTGTCACCGTCCTGCTCCACTGACAGACTGAGGAGATCTTTCCTCCCCCAAACTATGTGACTCTTCAATGCCACCCAGGGGGGTAAACATTAACATTATACACAGTTATTGTCTGTCTGTATACCTGCATTGTTATCACTCTTTAATTTAATATTGTTCTTTATCAGTATGCTGCTGCTGGAGTATGTGAATTTCCCCTTGGGATTAATAAAGTATCTATCTATCTATCTATCTATCTATCTATCTATCTATCTATCTATCTATCTATCTATCTATCTATCTATCTATCTATCTATCTATCTATCTATCTATCTATCTATCTATCTATCTAGGGAAGCATATTAACAAGAATGCCACTAATTACTGTTTCATCTCTGTTTTTATCTTGTTGTGTCGTTGTTTAATTTTTTTTATGTAGCACTTTGAGATTTACTACAAATGTAAAGTGCCTTATAAATAAAATGAATAATTATTATTATTATTACTAACCTGGGCTGAGGGGAGGTACTGCCGCTAACTGTCTTGTCCTTTTCTTCCTCCACAGTACAGAGAGACTGCGCAGTGAGGAAATCTGACTCCACCCCTTCCTGTCCCTGGGCTATAAGAACTCGACCAATGGGAGGGATGCATCACTTTGACCCGGCACAACCAGAATAAAGGAGCTCCATGACTTTCAGAAGACAGACAAGAAAGCCTGATTGATTCGAGCTACTTAAGTTTTGTGGCGATAGTTTTGTTTCTTTTTATGCCATCGAACGTTTGTTTTTTTGGGGGGGGCTTAGAAGTAAATGGGGATTGGAATTCATATTCAGTGTGTTATTCTTTCAGACAACCATATTGTATATAACCTTTCTAATGAAGATTTCATAGTGTACAAGGTGGAATCAAATACCCTTGAGTTTGTTGGAAAGATAAAGAATTTAAGAACGTGAACCAGTAAGGAGAAGTCAACAATTGCTTGTGTGTACTAAGACTTATCTCAGAAGACTGGAATAAAACCATAACAACATTTAGAGTGTTGGTGTGTAGAATGAGCAAACAAACTGGCACAGAAGTATTAATGTATTAACCTTTTGTTTAATTTATAAGTAGAAAACAAGAAGAAAGAATACAAATAAAAGGATATTCACTCCTACAGTATACAGACCACCCTCCCCTACATGAAAATGGAAATGTGTACGGGAACTGAGTGTTATAATCACCAACTATTATCATTTTTTGTGTAAATTCCAGTGTATTTCCAATTAATCTGTATATGGATTATACAGTTTTGAGACTAAATTCATCTAGAACTGTGTTTCTCAACCACTGGGTGTGGGCTGCCGCCGGTGGGTTGCAAGTTGTTATTTTTAATAAGCTATTGTGTACAGTGGAAGAAGGTTGTATTGGTGCGCAAAGTGGATTGTGGTGGGTTACCACTCCAACAATCACGCTGGATCTCCTCCCTCTTCTGACCATCCAATCAACAAACTAAAAATCGCTAATTAGAACCTGTTTAGAGAAAGTTTATTATTTATTCCTGTTTTGTCACGTTGCCATGTTGTTTCCTGCTATGTGATGTTTATGTTTCTGCCATCTCCATGGAGATCTTTCCCAGCATTCCCCAGGGTGCATTTGTTTGTGACATCAATTTTGCGATGAAACAAAGGTCACCACAGGCATTTCTATGGAATCTGAGCTTGATGGATAAATCTTTTTTTTTTTTTTTTAATCCACGCAATTGTTTTTGACTCTAAATTTCATATGCATATTTTGCCTTTAGTGCAGCACAATAGCATGGTGCAGTAAGGAGACCAGGGTTCATGTCCTGGGTCCTTCCTGTGTGGAGCTTGCATGTTCTCTCTGTGTCTGTGTGAGTTTCCTCCAGGTGCTCCACTTTCCTCCCACAGTCCAAAGACATGCAGGTTAGATGGATCTGAGACACTAAATTGGCCCTTGTGTGTGTTTGGTGGGTGTATGTTTGCCTTGCGATGGACTGGTGCCCTGTCCAGGGTCTGTTCCTGTCTTACGTCCTATGCTAGTTGGGTAGGCTCCAGCACCCACCATAACCTTGTTCAGGACTAAGCAGATTAGACAATGAGTAGCTGGCAGATTTTGGCTTTCAACAAAGATCTCCTTGACTCCCGGTTTTGACTTTTAGCCAATTCTTTGACTTACGATTCTCCAGGTCAGTGTTTGTTTCTTTTTATTGTCTCATGCTAGTCAGTATACTGAGATGAAAAGTTCAAAGAAGTGGGTGTATTTATAAAAAAACAGCTCAAATCCCAGAATTCGTTTAGCCCATAAAGGACTCAAGAATTTTATTTTAAAAATCCAAAAAGATTCACAATATAGTAGCTGGATAATCAAATCTCCACCTATTGCATGTGGACACACAATTTCTAAATCTGTGTATTTTAAGTCAGTTCCTTTTGAACTGATGTAATACTGAATGTTGGGCATTACAAGTTCCATTATATGAAAGTTCTTTCCTACATATAGGAGCTGACATGGACAAAAATTAAATAAATGATACCTTAGGAATTACAGATCTATGTTGAAGAACTACTGTTTATTACCAGATGGAGAACTCACAACATGGATCCAACAGTGGACAGGTCCTTCTTTCATACGAATTAACAGACACCATCCACAACCACAATCAACAATCATTAATAGTCCATACAAATACATCAGTGCATTTTTTACATGACATGAGGTGGAGTCTGCAAACAGCTTTCCCCTGATTAACTGCCAGGTAGAACTGGGGCAGAGGTCCAATAATACCCTAATAATAATCAGCGGACCTCCCCAGCTATCTTATGTGTGATTCCATTAATTATTGGTAAGAAGTCATATGGGCCTCTGATAGCTTGTGCTTGTTTCTCCATTACCAATTGAGCAGTCATCCAATATATGAACTCTGACACCCCGGCAACAATTCTTCAGTCCTTCCTGCTTTCCTGCTCTGGTTTAAGATGATTTGGAGTGTTTTTGTATTTATTCTACATTTATTAATTTATGTTTTTTTAGTTCATATTCACAGCTCAAAATACCTGACATTGTGAAAATAAGCCAGTAGAAGAATTATATTTTAAAATAGTTGTTCCCTTTTTCCGTGCTTCTCTCTCTCTCTCAAAGTAGATAGTTGAAATATTATATTCTTTTTGTTCTTGACATCAGCCATACCGTACATATTGCATAGCAAGGATTTTAACCTGCTGGGGTTGGCTCCAGGATTCCTGGTATCCTGCTCTGGATAAACAGGTTTAGATAATGTATACATTGTTCTTAATCTCAGATGCTGTCTCTCTTGTTTTGTGGCTGTCCTCACTCCTATTAACTGCTCTTGCTCTGCTCATTAAGGGTTTACTGTCCTTATGGGTGGGCTTTTCAAGTCTCACCACCCTAACCATCACATTACATTCTTGTTTTTCTTTGTTTCCCTCAATACAGCTAGGTGGGGTCTGCACACTGATGCAAGTCTAAGAGGCCTGTTCTTCCTAAGCCCCGTGATTTTCATTATCACACCTGTCAGAACACAGTAGAATATGTTTTCTGAGTTTTGATATATTTTCAGGCATGTAGGTGGAAAAATTCTGTCTATAAATTGTATGTGCCTGAGATGGAATCAGAGATCAATATGGCTGGTAGAAAACAACAAAGCCCAGTAAGGAAGATTTTTGAACGCCATATTGAAGGCATTCATTATAAGCACATTTTCTTGGAGCAGGATATGCTGTGCACTGTAGACGTTTAGAGTAAAAAACCCTCTAACCTTAAAATTCACCTAAATTACATTACGAATTGGCCCATTTTGGGCAAGAAAAGGAAAAGATACAAAAGTGCCAACAGTCAGCACAGATTTGTTCAGCACAAATGACATAGAAAATATTTTTTAAATTATAAAATTGCGTAAAATTGATCATATTCAGTATCTGGTTTTGATTATGCTTGTTTTTATCAGAGAAGAACAAAACCAGATAATAAACCATGTAGTGTAGTAAGCTTCCACTTACAAACTCATATTCAAACCTGTTAAGTGTACAGTTCTTTCTGATTATGACACAAAAGTAAACTCCACAGTAGCTCCATGCCATAATTACTAAAACTACAACTGAAACTAATAGATATAAAAATAAAATAGAAATGTTTTTCCAGGTCTCGTGGCCTGGAACCCCTGCAGATTTTATTTTTTTCTCAAGCCGTCTGGAGTTTTTTTTTTGTTTTTTCTGTCCTTCCTGGCCATCGGACCTTACTCCTTTTCTATGTTAACTAATGTTATCTTATTTTAATTTCTTATTTTGACTTTTATTTTTCTTTTCTTCGTTATGTAAAGCACTTTGAGCTACTTTTTTGCATGAAAATGTGCTATATAAATAAATGTTGCTGTTTTTGTGAAATAAGAACTAAATTAAAACTAAAAATAAACGATGGAGGAAAACTAAAGATAAACTGAATTTCCAAGTAAGGTCAGAAAAAATATAGAAATAAAAACTAATATAAAAAGGCAAAACTATAATATCCTTGGTTCAATATAGATGTGGATGAGTCACCAACGTATGAGCTGGCATTCCTTCAGGCAAATAAGCAGCTTCAGTGCCAGTACAAATAGCAAGCCTACAAAGTTGTTGGTGTGGCAACAGTGATGTTTCTTTTTATGGAGAGTGAGTTATCCATGGGTAAAAGAGTAATGGAATGAGAAAGAGCCCATTGGTACTTGTTACTGGTGAGCAGTGCAGCGGCACTACATCGGTATCAGAAACATAAAAAGGAAAACGTCCTGAGTGCCTAAGAAACCCAAAAAGGACCACTAACTGTCTTGTCCATTTCTTCCTCCACAGTACAGAGATAACGCCCAATGAGAGCATCTGACTCCGATTCTTCCACTCCCTGCACTATAAGAACTCCATATATAATATATATATATATAATTCCATCATACGAATTAGCAGCTTCAGTGCCAACTGCATGGGAGTTCAGAAAAATGTCCAGCCTGTCAAAGTTGCATATGGATTCTAGTGTGGCAACAAGGTGTGGTCCTTCTAAGGACCTCAGGAGGTGTAAATAATAATTTTTTTTTAATAAATAATTTTTTGCATTTATATAGCGCTTTTCTCACTACTCAAAGCGCTTAGCAATTGCAGGTTAAGGGCCTTGCTTAAGGGCCCAACAGAGCAGAGTCCCTTTTGGCATTTACGGGATTTGAACCGGCAACCTTCTGATTGCCAGTGCAGATCCCTAGCCTCAGAGCCACCACTCCGCCACCTCCGCTAAATGGGAAGAATCGATTGCTACTCAATGGCGGCGAGCTCCATAGGCAGAGAAATCGTAGTGTCCACATGATGCATTCATAGTGGGCAGTTGGCTGATTCCCCTAAGCACTGGATAATTTAATATACATAGCTTTATATTAATGAAATACATTATATATGAATATGAAATACAGCTACAGACCAGCGTAACATGACAGTCTGACATATGCAGGCCTCTTTTGCAGTAAATAAAGATTCCATATTGCAATACAATCAAATTTCAAATTGTGCTATTTTGTAAAACAGCGCTTAAATGAAAAATGCCACAACTAGAATAATGTGCTGGACAGGTAAGTGAAAGGCTATAAAAGCAATATTATTTTTGACCAGAAAAATCTTATAATAACCATTTTATTTTCAGGCTTTGCTGCCTCAGGACTTATGTCTAATGCTGCTATTGAGTCTGCACCAAATCTCAATGTATTATCTTTATTATTATTGTTATTGTTACTATTATTGTTATTATCAAGCAGATGCCTTTTCCCTAGGCGTCTTGTAAAAATCAGTATATACACAATAAACATAATAATTTGAAAGAAGGAACAAATGTAACTGCCCATATATCAAAGTTTTAAGCAAAGTTGAAGAATGTTAGTAATACTATTAGTCCTAAAGTTAGATGAAAAACACAAAACCTCACCTCATTTCAATAAGGTATAGGAATGTATATGAACCATGAAGTTATGGGAAAGAGTGATGGATGTTAGGCTGAGAGGAGAGGTGGTGCTCTGTGAGCAGCAATATGGTTTTCATGTCAGGTGTGATGGATCTGGGCGTCAGTGAGCACCAAACCCTCCAACACGATCACACAAAGAGTCCTAGTTTCAAATAATGGTGTGTTTATTACACACAATACCTCAAAAAAGTTAATACAAGCACAAGTACAAATAATCTCTCTTTCTTTCTCTCTCTCTCTCCAATTCCTCTCACCACCACACTGCCCTCCTCCAGGCAAGTGTTGCTCCACATCCTTCCAGCTCTAACTCTCCTGAATAAAGGAGTACTTCTGGTGCCAGGACCACTGCTCGATGGAAGTACTTCCGGGTCATACAGAAGTCCCATAAATTAGGGTGCACATCTCCCGACAGTGCCCCTTGTGGCATCCATGGTCCCTAGCCAGGCTCTCATTCCCTGCTGGTTCCCAAATGGGTGTCGACACAGAGGGCTGCTGCCATCTTGTATCCTGGGGGAATAACATATCCCTTGTGGTGTCTGATAGGCTGTCTGTCCATCCCATCTGACCATCTCTTCCTTTCTCCTGGCCGGAATGCCTATCTACCTGCTCGGAGCCTCCCGTCTGGGTAAGGAACTATCCCCTTCTCTGGTCAGGATACCCGTCCAACCCATGTGGCACTGACACAGGAAAGAGTACTACAAATAATGTCATTTCTCAATGTCATCTCCACCATTCTCAATGCACTTGCACCACTTGCCTGGCAGTGCCAGTGAATTCCAGCAGAATTAAAGGTTTTGTCTTGTCCTCACAATCCCTTGTGCACCCAAGTTATTGTTGAACACTACATGCCGAGGGGTACTACAGTCACTAGTACAAGTTACTATGACTTGCTGGAGACCAATGTGAAGCCTGCTAATGGATCCAAGTGGTGGGGACTGCTGTTTCAAGGAGTCTTTTTGCTGCAAGACAACGACACACACACTGCTAAGAACACCAAGGCTTGTCTGGAGAAACTGAAGTTTGAGGTATTGCCAGGTCCTCCTTATTCGCCAGATTTGGCACCGTGTAATTTCCACTTTTTTGGACCACGAAAAAAACATCTGGGTCGTTGTCGAATAAAAACAGATTATAACGTGAAGAATGCAATGCACAAGTGGCTGCAAGGATGAGACTGAAGCTTTTATTCTACTGGAATCCACTGGCACGTCAAGGCAGGTGGCGCAAGTACATTGAGAAGGGTGTAGAAGACATTGAGAAAAGACATCATTATCAGTTTTGTTAAGGTTTGATCATTTTCTGATAAATCACATTTTCTAACTTTAGCTTGACTCCCCCTCGTATTTATTTTCACATTTTGCAGTACTTTTATTTATCTATTTAACTATGCCTGAAATGTTCCGCAATACCTTTCACCATTGAATCTTGGTACTTGGGTGAGTTTATGACCCTTTTGATTATAAAAATAGAGCACTATCTCAAGCAGCCAGTGCTCACTTAAATGAGTCAAAACGAGATTCTGGGTCAAGGATTTCCGGTGGATTACCTTCAGCATAAACCACGCAGTCATGAAATAGACAGAACAATCCATAAACACAAGACTACTTCTTGAGCATAATAAAACAGAGCAGCCCAAAATATAAGGGTGTGCCTTGTAAAAGTTACATTTCTCGTGAAGATGTTGCCGTTCCAGAAATTCCTAGTGTTCTGTAAGTTTCTTTCCGGTCATAATCTTTAGCAACGTTTTGTAGTTGATTGTTTTCACATGAAGACGAGAACCCCTGGGCTAAGCTACAAGAGCTACTTTAAACTTCATTTACGTACTCTTCAGAATCACAGCAAGTTGCAGATGGTGTGCTACGGACATGTTGGAATGCCTGAGGATTATCGCAAACATCAGGAAAAAAACAGGAGGTGATAAACAAAGAAAGAGACATTGTCTGGGAAAGAAAGAGATCAAAGCTATGGTGTCATATAAACCAGGATTCAAAAGGACAAGACGTTAATGATGAAAGGCAAGACAAAGTCGAAACTGAAAACACAATCCTACCAATGTGGTCTACTACACTAAGAGAACTTACACTGAATATCTATATATGTACAACCCCAATTGCAAAAATGTTGCGATACTATGGAAAGTGCTAATAAAAACAAAAAATGGCAGTGGTCTCCCCAAGACTTTCGTGTATACTCAGATAGAGGGATGGATATTTGAGGAGTAAACTGCAAGACAATGATTATATTTTTATATAATGTACATTAAAGAACCATCAACAACAAATCAAATCAAATGAATAATATATTGAACAATTATTATAAAGTTAAAGTTGAATAAATCATACTCTGCAGCTGTATGAATAAAAGGTAAAATCACTTCCAAATAGCGGAAATAGCCCCAAAAGATGAGAGAAATCTGCATTGTGTACCTAATACTCGTATGCAAAATTTGGTTGACCTAAGTGAAAGCGTACTCAAGTTAAAATGTTTATATACACACACAGACATAATTCCAAAAATGGTATTTCCCGACACAGGGTATGGAGTAAGATCGCTCTCAAAAATAACTCATAATAATTTAAGTCAAATTTACATTTCACACGTGTCAATTACGCTTGCACTTCTGAAAATTACCCAATCTTACTCCATACAGGGAGGTCTAAAACGATGAGATTCTTTAAACTCTCGAAACTGAATTTTTTGGACAATGCTTTCCCTATATTTTGTATACAAGAAAGTAAGTTGGAATGTTTTGTACAATTACATTGACTTGTATTTAGTGAAAAACAGCATAAAGACAACAAATTTCATGTTTTACTTAACTGCATTGTTTTTTGAGGATAGACATTTACTCTGAAATTGATGCCTTCAAACACATTCCAAAAAGGTTAGGACTGAGGTAGTATAAGACTATGCACTTTGTAATATTTTTATCCTGGAAGTATATTGCAAAATATTTAAAATATTTTCACATTGGTAGCAATATATTTTATAAAAATACATTGTGCAGATATTTAATTTTGAGTAAGGGCAACTTTGGAATGATGCTCTCTTAACTTATAAACTTCTAGATCCCACATTAAAACCCCATTTTAACATCACTGGCACATCTCCAGAGTCTAACCTGCCCGCTAGATTAGATGCTGAGGTACATTGCCTCACTTTTAAATGAGAGGTCAATAAAATAGATGGATGACTTGGGGTTACGATGATCAAATAAATAAAGCCTCATACAGAATTGGTTGTTCTGTTATGTTCAGTACATGTAGGTTGACTGGAAAGCACAGAAAGTGTTGTCTGTTAAACCGCCCACTATTAAACCTGTTTGATCCAGTTCCGCATCACAGTGGTCACAGCCATTACTATCACAAACCTTATGCACAAGGTCATCGCAGGGCAGGAAAGAATTGTATACAGTTTTATTTATTTATTTCTTCAGTTAATTTACTGCATGATTTCTGTGTGAGCAGGTAGAACAGTGGTTGGTTAGCACTGCCATCTCACAGCACTATGCTCCCCAGGCCAGACACTTTGTGGATGTGTGTGGAGTTTACACTATCAAGTATGATTCTGTTTCTCCTATTTTAGCTTCTTTACACTGGCTGCCCGTCAGTTTTCGAACTGATTTTAAAATCTTGTTGCTAGTTTTTAAATCTTTACATGGGCTTGGTCCTGCACCAGCCATCTAGAGTGCTCTGGTCAGTTGTCTCTTGTTGTCCCTCGTACCAAGTGTAAAACTAAGAGGGACAGGGCTTTTGCAGCTGCTGCTCCTCAATTGTGGAATTCTTTACCTCATCACATAAAGGAGTCGTCTACAATTGAACTGTTCAAAACAAGATTAAAGACTCATTTCTATTCACTTGCATTCCGTGACCCTCACTGTGATTATATAACGTCACTTCTATTTATTATTTATTTTATTTTTATTTATGTTCATATAATTTTATTTCTATTTATGTTATTTGTTTGTTTTTTTCTTTTATTCTATTATTGTAAAGCACTTTGGCCACAGCATTCCTATGTTTTAAATGTGCTATATAAATAAATTGACATTGACTGTCTGCTGATTTCTGCATGGGTTCTTCTCTGGCTGCTGGATTTTCCTTCTGCCTCCCTAATATGACCATCTTGGGATGGATGGAAGTAAGTCTGGATCATACAGAAGTAAATAAATTACGCAGCGCATCTCCTGACAGCGCCCCCTTTTGAGCTTGTACAAGATAGGAATGTACCTGGCATTGGCTATTCTTTGATGATCTTTAGACTATCAGTACCAGAAGAGACCAGAGTAACTGCTGTATTAGTAAAATATGAACTCACTAGAAGTAATTTTTGCACATGGCCTTCATTATGACAGACTTTTCAGAAACAAAAAATGAATGGATCTTATTTACAATAAACTACAATGCAATTTATATTTGTATAGCCCAAAATCACACAAGAAGTGCTACAATGGGCTTTAACAGACCCTGCCTTTTGACAGCCCCTCAGCCTTGACTCTCTAAGAAGACAAGAAAATACTACCAGAAAAACCCTTGTAGGGAAAAAATGGAAAAAACCTTGGGAAAGGCAATTGAAGGAGAGACCCCTTTCTTTAGGTAGGTTGGGTGTGCAGTGGATGTCAAAAAGAAAAAGGGGGTCAATACAATACAGAGAGAGAGAGAGAGAGTGGTAAGGATACAGAGCATTGACAAACCAACTCAGGATCCCAGATTAGGACGATGAGTGACACCTCAGCACCACACCAGTTCAGATGGAGTGGACCAGTGTGAGGTTTTTTATGGTGGCTGGAGTGCCAATTCTGCCACCAACCCCCAGGTTATTCCCTGCAGGTTGGAGGGCCTACATGCAGGGCTGGATGCAGATTAACGTCATACTCAGGATGGAGCAATTGCAGGTTAAGGGCCTTGCTCAAGGGCCCAACGAAGTAGAGTCACTTTTGGCATTTATGTGAGTCGAACCGGCAACCCTCTGATTACCAGCGCAGATCTCCAGCCTCAGAGCCACCACTCCGCCCATACAATACACAGAACAAAGCAAAAGTACTCCTCAATACAATACATTAGTGCAATAGAAATATTACAAGGATGGAGCAGAATTTAACAGTAGATGATATCACATAACATGAAAGTCCTGGAGACCTCAGCTATCAAGCTGCCTCTCCCAATTGGTGATTTCACAGCTGAGACAGCGCTGGGCCAGACAATGCGATGAAAGGACCCCTCTATTTATCATGGCAGCAGAGAAGGGGTGGTGATGTTTTCAAAGGTCGAACATTTTCTCGTATGCTGGATGTGGAACAATACTGTTGGTACTACTGCTACTACTTTTATCACTTCTCAGTTAAATTACTGTAATTCTGCTTTAATAGTCATCCTGTGTGAAGTTCTTAAAGCTTACAACAAGTATAGGGTGTCGCTGCCAGAGTGTCGAGTAGTCTCTTAACGCACTGTAAAAATTCTCTGCAGGCAATACTAGTGGATTATAATTTTGTAAGCTGCCGTGAACACCTGAATTTACCATGATAAAAACAACATCAAGTTACAGTGCCTTCAAAAAGTATTCACCCCCAACCCTTTTCTTACATCAATGATGGTTTCAAGCCGGGATATTTATTTGTAAATGTGAAAGATCTGCTGAAATAGAAAAAAAAATGATAAACTACTAATAACTTAAAGTATAAAAACTAAAAATGTCCATAATGTCTCCCCGTTCAGTACTTGGCTGTATCAATTCTTGCAGCTTTTAGAGCAAGCCATCTTTTTGGAAATGTCTCTTAATTTCCATCCATCCATCCATTATCCAACCCGTTATATCCTAACTACAGGGTCACGGGTCTCTTAATTTTAATTAATTCATCACAATTTATTTTGCTCAGCGTGAAGGAGCAAGATTTAATCATTCCGCCTTGCAAAATTTCCCAAGCTGTAACAGTTTAGTTGGAGAACGGCATCAGACAGCAATTTTAGACCTTGTCCCAGATGGGGTTCGATGAGGTTAAGTCAGGACTCTGTCTGGGCCACTCAAGCACATCAAAGTTCTTCATTATAAGCCACTCCATTGTTGCTCTGGCAGGGTGCTTTGGGCCATTGCTCTGTTGAAAAGCAGGTTTAAGCTCCCTTTGTTTAAGCTTTCCTGACAGGTTTCTCTTCAGAATCTGTCTGTTTTGACCACTGAGGGTGTCTCAGATTCCCCAAATCCAGACACAAGTCCCGGGTTCAAATCAATACTTTTATTTGACAAAATACCTTCAAAGCAGGCTTCTTCACATTCATTCAATGATATTCTTTTCCTTCTGGGCTCTTCTACAGGTTAGCATTGTCTTTCTCCTCTTCCAACCCCAACTCCCCTGAGTGAGACAGGGTGGCTTATTTTAAACCAGACCCTTGAGGAAATAGAAAGTTCAAAGTTTATTGTCATGTGCACAGTAAGGAAACACGTTTCCCTGTACAATGAAATTCTTTCTTTGCTGTCCACACCAAATGCCAAAACCAACGTATAAAGATAAACATAAATAATAAGTTGCACATAGATAATAAGTAACAAAGGCAGCATAAAATATAAAAAACAGAATAGAAGTATAAAGTGTAATGTGCAGGTAGGTGTGTGATGGACAAGTCAAATACAGTTGTGTGAGGTCGATAGAATGAGCTGAACCATGGTTATAAACTCCAGTCAGTTACTTAGGAGTCTAATGGCCTTGGGAAAGAAAGAGTTCTTTAGCCTGGAAGTCCTGCATTTCATATTTCTATACTTCCTGCCTGAGGGTTAAAGTGTGAACAGTTCGTGTTGGGGGTGGGTGGGGTCCCTGAGGATCGAGGCAGTTCTCCTTCGAACTCTGCAGTTGTGGATGGTCTGCAGAGAGGGCAATGGGGTCCTGGTGATCACTTCAAGGTCAGCCAGCACTTTCTTAAAACAGAGAAACCTCCGACCTTTAGCTCCCAAGAAACCCAGCGGAGCACACTCTTCAAGACGCCAACACCCATGCAGCTCAGCAGGTGTACACATTGGAGAGCCAACAGACAGATGCTACTACCCACCTTCCACCCTTCCATTATAATATTATCCTGATCAGGAAAGGGAATGCTCACTATGCCATGTGAAATGCCCATTCATCCACAGGAAACATCAATTATAAGGGCATCCCAGCTGGGTAAGTGACCATCCATCTCAATAAGGATGTCTCCTGTCACTCTGTATTGTGGAGCATTCATCTTTCCACAGGCTGATGCTGAAACACACCCTCACAACACAGCGCTGCCACCACTACGTTTTAATCAGTTGGGGTAGAGTGGCCTGACTGCTATGCCCTGCTAGATTGACGTTACACACACCACTTAGTGTCCCAGCCAGAAAGATCTCTTTTAGCTGCATAAGACCGTGCACTACATCTTCACAATGTTTCCAAATGGCACTTTGTAAATATTTAATGACAATGACACTTTTCTTTTTAAACTCTAGGGTTTTTTCCTTGCCAGTCTTCTAAAAAAAGTCAATTTTGTTCAATGCCTTGGAGATTGTTGTGCTGTGACCATCCCCTCCAAGTCACCATCTTCAGAAGGATGATTGGCATCTGAGTCATCTCTCCAACAAATACCATTTATGAGGGTCAGCCTGAGCTCTGCAGTGTGGCAGTTGGTTTAGATCAGGGGTGTCCAACCTTTTTGCAAACAGGGCCAGATTTGGTGAGGTGAAAATGTGTGGGGGCCAACCATTCAGCCTGGCATTCTTTGAACCATTAACATTAAATGCAAATGAACTTATTTATGAAATTTTTATTGCAAATGTCATACTTTTCTTCACACAATAAACAGGTTTTTACCAAAATCACTCTGCCTTTCATATTGGAAGACCATATAAAATGAAGAAAAGTCCATCCATCCATTTTCCAACCCGCTGAATCCGAACACAGGGTCACGGGGGTCGGCTGGAGCCAATCCCAGCCAACACAGGAAACCAATCCTGGGCAGGGTGCCAACCCACCACAGGACACACACAAACACACCCACACACCAAGCACACACTAGGGCCAATTTAGAATTGCCAATCCACCCAACCTGCATGTCTTTGGACTGTGGGAGGAAACCCACGCAGACACGGGGAGAACATGCAAACTCCACGCAGGGAGGACCCGGGAAGCGAACCCAGGTCCCCAGATCTCCCAACTGTGTGGCAGCAGCACTACCCACTGCGCCACCGTGCAGCCCTCTGCTGATACCATGCAGTGTAATTTCAAGGCCGTCGGTCGACGTGTTGTGAGGAGGAGGAGTGTTCGCACGTGTCGTCAAAAATCGCGCAGAAGAAGAAGTACCTCCAGTTTCAGACAACGAAAATGTGTCTGTTTTATTGTTTTTGAGCTATTACACTTTCATTATTTGAATCACAAATAAATACAGAAAATTATGTGTAATTTTAAGTTTATGACTGCTATTTGTTACCACTGAATTAAAAAATACCTTATTTCCCCTTATTTTATTCTTTAATCAAATATCTAAATCTGAAAATTCCTTTCATTTTCGTTTTTTCGCTTTTGCTTCTAAAATGAAATTTCAAGTACCAAAAAGTACACGGACCCATATTGGTCCATGTACTTTTTGGTATTTGTAAAATTTCATTTCACAAAATATCATTTTAAAAAGGAAAAGAGACACTTATTTGATTTTCAACTTAAAAGGGAAAAATGAAAAATGCAAAACAATTACTTTTTTACTTTTGTTCTTTCGCACATCAGAAAAGAAAAATGCAAGAAACGAGAATGAGAAAACGCCCTTTATTTATTTTGTCTGAACCGGACATTTTTGTAGGTCAACAAATGGATCAGGTAATGCGCCACTTGCAGCAAACACTGGTCACTGGTGTGTTGACTGGACCATCATCATGACGTTGGAACAGTACTCAGACGTGATTTTAGAGATGGCAAAACAAGGCCTGTCATCGAAAATTTGGTCCGTGCACATTTTGGTATTTTATGACAGAGGCTGCGGGCCGGTGGAAATTTGAACACGGGCCGGACTTTGGAAATACCTGGTTTAGATATTTCCGCTTACAATATGTATGATGGACTGACCTGAGCTCTGAGTCTGTCCAGTGCCCTTGAGGTGGTTGTGTTCCCTTCCCAGGACCTGTGCATCTCTAGAATTCCATCCCTGGCTTGTTTTGTCTTTATTTTGCTTACCATATTACCAGAGATCAGCAAGAGAGGGGGAATTTATACTCATAACTTCATAAGGAATATGGAGGCATCAAGTAGAAACCATCAACCACTGACAAACTGGGCGACTTTGTCAGGTGGTACATGGCACTGACAAAAATGTGTTTTAGATTTATAAAGGGAAGTAATACTGTAGCTTTGAAATGTCAACTATGGATTTTTCCATTTTAGCAAATTGTTGAAAGGCTTTCATTGTGTTCATTTTGATGCTGTGTTGATGGAAAATGATTACTTTCAATATATTGTAAATTTAGAGACAATAAAATATTAAAATAATTTTGGGGTCTGGAAACTTTTAGAAGGCTCTGTCAGTCTGTTGCATTAATTGTTGATTCCAAACTGGCCTGGTCCTTTTGATGGACTGCCTGTTGCCAAGGTGGGCTCCCACAATTGTAGTTTCATAAAATGGATATGTCCTGTTTGGTGATGTGTGTTGCAGTGTGTCCATGTAAGAATGACATTCCTTTTTCTAATGACATCTGTATATATATAAAATCTAATGTCTGTCTGTCTGTATGTCTGTCCACTTTTCACGAGAAACTACTTAACGGATTTATATAGGGTTTTTTTTGCTTGAACATTTCAGTAGATTTTGTGACCTCTCATCGTGCTGTCATAGTTTGGTTGTGGCACTGATTTATTCACGTGATTCTGAGAAACAGGCTGCGAACCGAGGGGATGGAGAGGCGGGACCTGAGGAGTAGGGATCCACTTGGGACCCTCCTCACTCACGTGCCAGCCTCTGTTCGAGTCACTCTTCCTCTCACCATGTGTTGGAGTGTACTGTACCTTGCCTCCACTTGGCTAGTGATACCTGTTTGTTCAACAGACATTATCATCTAGAGTTTGTTAAGGAGTAACGTTTGATGTTTATGAGAGGGAGATCAGAGGTACGTGTGTTTTAGAGGGTACCTGCTCATTGCCAGAGATATCACAGTCACGTGCTCTTCTCCCCATGTGGGGGATGCTCTCCCATCACAGCTGAACATGATCAGATGCAGTGGCAATGTTTGACATTGGAGTGTACCTACCTTCCGCTTGGCCAGAGATACCATGCCAACTTGTTACATTTTTGCCAAAGAGATCACAGCTACATTCTTGCCCCTGATAGTAAAACCAAAAATACTGTATATCAAGAGGCCCTCGAATACGACAGTTATCAATATAAATTCTTCTCAATACAAATTATTACATATTTTTTTTAATTTTTTAATTGATTTTTAAAGTTTGTCCTGTTTCACTACTTCACTACTGTGGGGACAGTTAGTAGCATATAACTCTCAAACCTGCTTAATCTACTTCACAATTCCAGAGATTCCATTATCCATCCCAGCAGCACTGAGCTCAAGAAATTAAATGGTCCTAGGCTATAGTTTGACAATTAATTAATCTATATATATAAAAGTCAATGTGTGTGTGTGTGTGTGTGTGTGTGTGTGTGTATGTATGTTCCAGCATCACTTCTGAACGACTGTAGCGATTTTCATGAAACTTGGTACACATGTTTCTCATTGGTCGACTAAAAATACTGTAGGGTGAAATCAACCCTAACCCAACCCCTTCTGGGTAGGCTGGGGGGTGATCTTGCAGTCTTGTATGCATGTTATCATGCAGTTGACACCCAGAAAGACCACAGAGGGCAAACCGGAGGTGACTGCCAGCATTCTTTATGTTTGAGCACCACCGTGCCCCTGTTGCTTTTAAAATTAAATAGAGTTGGCCAGGTTGGCATCCCAACTATTTTTGGATCTCATTTTCTCTTTGTGAGTTGAGCCACCATATATATATATATATATATATATATATATATATATATATATATATACACTGTATATACAGTAGATATAGATATATCTTATATATAAAGCAGACTGTAACAACCTTGCGGTCTTATATGCATGTTATCATCCAGTTGACACTTGGAACGACCACCAGAGGGCAAACAGGAGGTGACTACAAGCATTCTTTATGTTTGAGCACCACCGCGCCCCTTTTGCTTTTAAAATTAAATAGAGTTGGCTAGGTTGGCATCCCAACTATTTTTGGATCTCATTTTGTCTTTGTGAGTTGAGCCACCATATAACTATATATATATATATATATATATATATATATACACACTGTATATACAGTAGATATAGATATATCTTATATATAAAGTAGACTGTAACAACCTTGCGGTTTTATATGCATGTTATCATCCAGTTGACATTTGGAACGACCACCAGAGGGCAAACTGGAGGTGACCACCAGCATTCTTTATGTTTGAGCACCACCGCGTCCCTGTTGCTTTTAAAATTAAATAGAGTTGGCTAGGTTGGCATCCCAACTATTTTTGGATCTCATTTTGTCTTTGTGAGTTGAGCCACCATATAACTATATATATATATATATATATATATATATATATATATATATATAATATATATATATATATAATATATACACACTGTATATACAGTAGATATAGATATATCTTATATATAAAGTAGACTGTAACAACCTTGCGGTCTTATATGCATGTTATCATCCAGTTGACATTTGGAACGACCACCAGAGGGCAAACTGGAGGTGACCACCAGCATTCTTTATGTTTGAGCACCACCGCGCCCCTGTTGCTTTTAAATTAAATAGAGTTGGCTAGGTTGGCATCCCAACTGTTTTTTGAATCTCATTTTGTCTTTGTGAGTTGAGCTGCCATATATATATATACATATATATATACTGTATATAGATATAGATATATCTTATATATAAAGCAGACTCTAACAATCTTGTGGTCTTATATGCATGTTATCATCCAGTTGACACTTGGAATGACCACCAGAGGGTGAACTGGAGGTGACTGCCAGCATTCTTTATATTTGAGCATCACTGCACCCCTGTTGCTTTTCAAATTAAATAGAGCTAGCCGGTTCCGAGCGTCAACTGGATGATAATATACATACAAGACCACAAGACAAGCACATTAGTGAGTCTTCATTGTTTGTTAATTTATTTTTATTTTTAAAGTTGTGTTTTTTAATTATATTTGTCTGAAACAATTAAAAAAAATAAAACAACACTTTATTTCCCTCCCAGGCAATGCCGGGTATTTCAGCTATGCTAGTGGATGGATATTTACACTCTTCATTTATGTTAATCATTTTCAAACTACTTTGTTTTCCTGTCTGTTTAAACAAATTGGCATTGTTAGGTAGAATGCCCAGTGGGTGCTGGGTGGTCTATTGGCCTTGGAACTCCTGCAGATTTTGTTTTTGTTTTTTTTGTTTTTCTCCAGTCCATCTGTAGTTTTTTTTTTGTATTTTTTTCTGTCCTCCCAGCCATCTGACCTTACTTTATTCTTTGTTACTTAGTATTGCCTAATCTTATTTTTGTTTCATATAAACGTTTCCTTCTTCATCCTTGTAAAGCACTTTGTATGAAAATGTGCTATATATAAATGTTGTTGTTCTTGATGTGTACTCATTATGTAATTAGTGATTTGTAAAATTTGTATTTGCTCCATATTTCTCATTGGTTTTCTTTTTTTCTCTGAACTTATTTACTACTTACTAGTATTATTTAAAATTGGAATTAGTCTAGCTTCAGGCTTGCCACAGGTAGTAGCCACTAGAAATCGAATAAATGTATTTTAAATTTACAGATGATCTGCAATGCAGGAAAACCCAGGCACCGGCTTGTCTTTACTGCACTTCAAACGGTCTACAAACTTGGACCGAGTCGTGAAGAGCACCCGAAGGCTGCCTTATGTCTGCAACTCCTGAAACAGTAAGAGACACTCAGGAAATGAATGTGGGGTGTATTAAATTCTCCTGTAATCAGCTACTTGCACTGCAATTGCATTTCATTTATACTTTACTGCAGAAGCTGTTTGTTCAAAGATGGAGAGAGGAACAAGCTGGCGTGAGAGCAAAAGCAAAGTGAAAAGGTTTTATTGAATGGGCAATGTTCAGTCACTGTCAAGTAAAATGGATGAACTGTCTGTGCTTATAGCAGGCCATGGTGCATACAAGTACAGTGGCATTTTGTGCTTTACAGAGAGCTGGCTTAAACCTGATATACCTGACACTGTTTCAATACTTAACGGATTTCATCTTATTTGAGCAGACACAGACCCAGTGCTGTGTGGAAAAAAAAAACAGGAGGGAGACTGGTCATCTTTGTGAATGAGGAATGGTGTAAAAGGAAACAGATTACAGTCAACACTAGAGTTTGTAAATAGGACATTGAAATTCTGGCTTTCGGAATTCGCTCTCATCATTTGCCCAGCACAACAAATTATATCATACTATGTTTATATTTCTCCCTCGACAAATGGGGACTCAGCAAATGAAATGATTCATTCTGTCACTAAAACTTTAATGATGACTCACTCCTACACTGCAGTTATAACATGTGGTGACTTCAACCATATGTTTTTGGAACAAACAATGACAAATTTCTATCAGTTTGTGTCCACTCAAGGAAATAACAAGATGGACCTGCTATATGCAAATGTTAAAGATGCCGTTAAGTGTAATCTACTGGCTTTGTAATCTGACCACAGACCTATTCATCTAATTCTCAGCTACAAGCCTGTTATTAGACATCAACCAGTTACCACAAGAATAGTGAGGAAGTGGAGCTTGAAGGATGAAATGGCTCTGAATGACAGACTGGGAAATGATGGGCTAGTCACATGGGGGCGATATTGAGGGACTCTGTCACAGCCTCACAAACTGTATTCACTTCTGTGTTGACAAAAGTGGTACCCACAAAAACAGTGTATTGCTTTCAAAACAACAAGCCCCGGATTACGAAGGAGCTAAAATGTCTCCTGAATGCGAAAAGGGGAGCATTCAAATCCTGTGACAAAGAGGCTCTAAAGGACATATAGAGTGTGCTAAAGAAAAAGCTAGGCCAGTTATGGGACACACTCTGGACCTCCTGGAGATGGTAGCAAAGGAGAGAATAAAAACAAAATGAGTGCCATTATAAACAATGCTGCACATCCTCTGAGTGATACACTAAAACTGAGGACTTTCAGACAAATAATTATTCAGCAGTGTCAAGAACCATGAAGGGGGTTCCTTTATACCAACAGCAATACACCTGCATAATGCCTCAATGGGACTGGGACTGCCAAGTCAGAAATTTTCTTGCTTTAAAGTTATTTTGTTCTGTGTTCAAACAAAATCTATCTATCTATCTATCTATCTATCTATCTATCTATCTATCTATCTATCTATCTATCTATCTATCTATCTATCTATCTATCTATCTATCTATTGTGGCAGATGACCAGGGACCTTGCCCCACTGGGACACCTGGAACAAAGAAGGACCGGGAGAGGGGCAATATATTCCCCTGGACGCAAGAGGGCAGTCTCCATGTGGGGGTCCGTGGCTGCCACCAGGGGGCGCCTGGATGGCTGCTGAGCCATGGACTGCCGGAACAGGAACCAGATACGCCCGGAGTGCTTCCGGAAGATCATCACGAAGCACCTGGAGCACATCCAGGTGTGCCATAAAAGGGGCCGCCTCACTCCATTCGGGGAGCCGGAGTCAGGTGGAAGAGGATGGATCTTGCAACGGGAGGAGTAGTGGCAGCAGAAGAAAAGGAAGTCTACAGGACTGTGAGCGGTATTGGGCTGAGTATTGTGTTGTGTGTCCAAGAATATAACATGTGTACTTTTCGACATCTGGAGTCCGTGTCTGTCTTTGTAGAGGCTGATCTTCCACACTATCTATCTATCTATCTATCTATCTATCTATCTATCTATCTATCTATCTATCTATCTATCTATCTATCTATCTATCTATCTATCTATCTAAAGAGATTCTGTAAAAAGCAAGCTTTCCCCCTGAGGACAAATACAATTCTATCTATCTATCTAGCTGAGAGGTTGTCCCCAGCCATCATGATTCCTTTCCTGACACATTCCCTTT
The DNA here is from genome assembly GCF_900747795.2 of Erpetoichthys calabaricus. Lineage (NCBI taxonomy): Eukaryota > Metazoa > Chordata > Cladistia > Polypteriformes > Polypteridae > Erpetoichthys > Erpetoichthys calabaricus. The sequence continues at coordinate 293,509,959 of NC_041397.2, read as the reverse complement.
GTCCTTATATTGTAGTTGTTTGCATACGTATTTTATTTATTTTTAAATGGTTTATCCTTATTTTTGGTTTCTTCTGGTCTTCACCATTTTGTGTTGCAATTGGCATTTCGGGTCTGTGGTTTCCACAAAGAGTGATCTCAGAAGTTGCCTGTATTTAATCATTGGTCGAGATCAGCTTGATGGAACAATAATTATCCAAGTGTCATGGATTCTAAATTAAGTCTTTGTGTATTTGCATTTTTTATTTTCATGGTTTTGGAGAGGGGGTCAGAGCCAGAGAATTTCTGGCTTTGATCTCATAGCTCCTGACTTATTATTTCTATTTTTGTTCTTTGGGTACAATTTGTTTTTTTGGTATTGATCTCCTGCCTGTTTAATGACTTCTTTCCAGGTCATTCCATTTAACTTGGTTGCATCTTGGTTCTGCTGCAAAAACGTGGCTGCATTGTGGTGCTACTATAACTAGCTTGTTGTATCCCAGTTCTACTGAAGCAACAGAACTCTGTTCATGCACTCGGTAAATAGTGAGGTTTAATGATGATCAGAATTCAGAAGTGAACCTGCAGGGATAGCTATTGAAAAAATGCAATACATTAAAATATCTAAGATCAGTTGTAACCTAAGACGGAAAGTTATAAGCCAAGATAACCCACAGAGTGCAGTGTGAGTGGAACAACTAGAAGAAGGTACCAGGAAGTATTGAGTGAATGAAGAATTAAGGCAAAGATTAGAGGTCAAGTTTTTTAAGACAGTGTAAGACCAGCAATGATATATGGAGCTGAGACACGATGGGCAGTGAAGGGAGTACAGGAGAAGAAGTGAGATGTGGCAGAAATGAAAATGTTGAGATGGATGTGTGGAGTTACAAGAAAGGACAGAATAAGAAATGAGACCATCAGAGGTACAACAAAAGTGGGAGAGAAATCTAAGAAAGAACAGGAAAGTCGGCTGAAGTGATCAGACATGTGATCAGAAGAGACAGTGACTATGTGGGCAAAAGAGGGATGGGAATGGAAGTACAGGGGAAGAGAAAGTGAGAGAGGCCAAAGCGGAGGTGGATGGATAAAGTAAAAGAAGTTCTGAAGGGAAAGGGTCTGACTGGCGAGGAGGTGCAGGGCTGAGCTGTGTGGAGAAGATGGATCAGGGACATCAACCCCACATAGAAAAGGGGAGAGATGAAGAAGAAGAAGAATTGAAGAGACCAGGCACCAGTCCAGTGTGGGGCTGACATATGCAAATGCCTGCTCATACAGGGATCAATTTGGAAGTAGCCTGTGTAATAAACCTGTGAAAGTCTACACAGACACTGAGAGAAGGTGCACACTTTACACAAACAATGACCAGGTGTGGGGTTTAAGCCCAAGTTGCAAGATTCATGAAGCGGCTCTTAAACACTGGGCTTCTCACATCAATTTTTTTTTCTAAATAACACTATTTTAGATTTAGTCAACTAATAGCAGGAACACTGCCTTTAATTAAAATAATTTATAATCAGTGCAAAAATAAGGCATTTAAATGCTTGTGCGGACTGAAATGTATTTAACAAATGTCATTTGTCTTACTTGGGGAAATGCTAATGCAAAACAGATCACAGAGATAAAGAATTTCAGAAATCATTCATCATGCTGATATATCAAACAGTTACTTGTACGCAGCGAAGGCATGTATCTTCCCGGCACATTTATTTTGCTTTTCACCCCCAGTGCATTTTCACCTCATGCATTCTTATATGTGTCTTATCAGGAGTCTGACAGCTGAGGCTGGCCTACTTTACCACTTACTGAAACAGTAAACAGATTATCTTTACCAAAATTGAAACATGAACACCCCCTGCTCTGGCTCTGACCCCCTCTCCTAAACCATGAAATGGCAAGTGGAATTACATCTTGCTGCAGAAGATAATGGGTTATTGAACTGATTAAGTTTTACTTGTTCTGAGCGGCACCCTTGGGATAAGATAATGCTCGGTAATCCATACTTTTCACATGAGGATGATTGGTGTCCGAGTTTCTAGCAGGTTTGTCATTCAGGGCTGTTGGCAACTCTTATAGCTACTGCTGTGATCAGAAGTTCTCTTGGAAGTTGGTGCAGCCAAGGGGACAAGTGACCACCACTATTTACTCATCATGTGACCTCCCCTCCCAAGCAAACCACCTACAGCAGTCCTCCAAAAAAAGAACCTTAGAATTGTGTCCACTGTAGACGTTGCATAAAAATAGTGTGCTGTTTTGTATTCTCAACTGGATTTTTTTGGAAAGATTACATAATGGGAACAACAATGGCCCTAATTGTACATCTAAATTGTTAAGTCATAATTTCATACTCCTACTAAAAAATAACAAATAGTGCTAAAAAATGCACAAATGTCAACTTTGCTGTTAAGAGCTTGCTTATGTGCTTCTTTCTGGCTGTGGGGAACTCAGTGTTTCAACTACATGTTTCTGGGTTGTGCTGGAAACACCATGTTTCATCAAACATAATAACCCTGAGAAGTATGTAAATCTGTTGAAAGATCAGTCACAATTTCAAGACTCTGCAGTTTCTGTTCATCTGTCAGGATTTGAGGCATACAGGAGTCACTACAATTAAATTATTACATCTCTTATATACATATATACATCCATCCATCCATTATCCAACCTGCTATATCCTAACTACAGGGTCACGGGGTCTGCTGGAGCCAATCCCAGCCAACACAGGGCGCAAGGCAGGAAACAAACCCTAGGCAGGGAGCCAGCCCACCACAGTATATACAGTGGAACCTCGGTTTGCGAGCATAATTCGTTCTGGAAACGTGCTCGTAGTCCAAAGCACTCGTATATCAAAGTGAATTTCCCCATAAGAAATAATGGAAACTCAGATGATTTGTTCCAGAAACCAAAGCTATTCATATAAAAAATGATTAATACAAAAATATAAAGTAAAAATACATAAAACAAATTAACCTGCACTTTACCTTTGAAAAGAATCATGGCTGGTGTGAGTGAGTTTCTAAACTCTTGTGAGATTCCACCCAACGGGACGACACGTGGAAGAGCGTCCCAAAGCAATCGCAGTCTCCCAGCGCTGTAGCAGTTCACCGTAAAACCGAATCCGAAAAGATCGCGGACATGCTATAAGCGCCTGCCGTCGATGGGTGATACAAAGAACAAGGAACATTATAAATGCGCAGGGCCCTGCCTGACTGCTGTGTCTGTTTCAAGCTGAATAAAGCTGGTGTTGCTAAAGTACTGAGACTCAGCTTTGTGTTTTAGTGTGCAAGACGGGGACTCGCATGTCACAGCACACATGCGCACTCAAGCACACACACACGAGCACGCGCGCTCACAATGCTAATGCTGTACTAAACAGTATACGCTCGTACGGTTGTTTACTATGATTGAGGCACACCGACTCAGACGGAGAATAGGAGACGATTGCCCACAATCCCACAGAGAGAGAAGAACCATCAGCTCAGTTGTGATCAAATGACGCTCAGCAGACAAAGAGTATACATACTACTCGTACTGCAAGACATCGCTCGTTTATCAAGTCAAAATTTATTAAAAATTTGTGCTCGTCTTGCAAAACACTCGTAAACCAAGTTACTTGCAAACCGAGGCTCCACTGTATATATATATATATATATATATATATATATATATATATATATATACTTTCTATATATAAAATCCTAAGCCGAAAAAAGTGCAACGATTTTGTGCAACAATTTTATGTGACATTTTTATGTCACGTTTTTTGTCACACTTTAAATTGGGCTTATTTTAAAACCTACATATATATGTTTGGTATTAATCTAATTTATCAAACTTTAATGTGATTTTGTTAGATTTTCAGATTCTTATTCCATTTTTAAATTATAAACTAAAAAATATCAAGAACTCACGTCCCACAAGACAAGATTTTGTGCCAAGAGATTTAACCACACCCGGGGCTGGAAATAAAAGACAAAGAGTAGGACAGATGCTGTACAGGCTTTTAAATGTTCGAAGCACCACGTGAGATGCAGATCACCCGGCACGACAGCAGCAGCAGCAAGCCAGCAGCTGATCGAGCAAAGAGGAGGTAAAAAAAAAAAACTGTATTTGTTTCTTATTGTATCACCGTTTAAGAGGGGTTTCGGAGGAGTGACCGCATCTCCTTGGTGTGCTTTCTGCCCCCCTCTTCACAACAAGAGTGGCAGAAGGTGCCAGGGGGGCTTGCCCTCCTAGTATATATATATAGCGTATGTTACTTGATCTAGGGAAACCTTTAGTGCAAAAGTTCAAGTAAATGTTCTCGATACAAAAAAGCAAGAAAAACTGATTCACAAAATAACAGTGTTTATGCAATACAGTATATTGCATATAAGGAAGTATTTTCTTCTGAAATATATTATTTAACTCACTAGATAGTTACATAAGCCTACAAGTGAGGCTTATATACAACAAGCATTTAAGCACACAACTTACTTCTACTTCTTTTGAGTCTCAAGCCCCCATCCAGAATCACAGCCTTCTTCTCACAGATGGTAGGGCATGCTGTTATGGCTGGTTAACATACTGTATTTTATGTAAATATAAATGCATACATATTCAAGATCAGTTTCTATGCATGTAATTTTCCAATATTTCATTATTGGTTGATAGTCTGTATTTAAATAATCAAGTCATTCATCTTAGCAAAATTCCTGATCGTCTGATGTACTAAAAGCAACAGCTCGGCAGAAATGATTTTTGCTTAAGACACATAAAGCTCACTGTAAGAAATGTACAGCTCTTTATACATTATATTGAGGAAGTGTCTTTACAATTCAAATCGGAAGCAAAATAATAACAATATGAAGAAATAATATGACAAGCCATTCAATAGAATATCATGTCTGCTGTGATACTGGCCAGCTTTGCAGTTTTGTATTTCCAGTGTTGCTTTTATGGCGCTTCTTACAGCTATGGACTCTTTATATAATGTATGTAATATTTACAAATTATTACAAGTATATACTTAAACGAAGTTGCAACAATGAATTATTAAAACATAAGGAAAAGGAGGAGGCTGATTAGACCGTGTTGCCACACCCGCCACACGACAAACCACCCGGACTGGGACCCAAGTGCAGCCAGGCAACGGGTGCTACCTCAGCACCACACTTGAATAGTGTGAAGTTTTTTGCAGTGGCTGAAGTGGACTGAAGTTAATTAAAGGGTTAACTAAACATGGCTTAAAGCTTGAGCATGTGAAGTCTCAATCATCTTAGAGAAACCACTAGCTTGATTTTCCAGTGTTAGAATGATGTAAATGAGTAACAAACACCCCTCTAGAAAGTGAGGATAAACTAATGGGAAAGCCCAAACACCCCTCCTATGAAGCGGCATGAAGTAAATAGAAAGTCTGCAGGACTCCCCTTTCACCGAGACTGCATCCAGGTAAATGAAAAGAATCAGAAAACACTGGTGGCACCAGATGATTGGATAAAACAATAAAGCTATGCATATTAAGAGTCAGATGATGTGATCAATTAGATGAAGTAACGGTAGCGGAAAAGCATGAAAGCAAATGGATTGTATTATCAATTGCTCACGCCATGGACTGAGACATACGTGCATACAGTATCTATGTGTAAATATTCTGTATTCTCATTTGGAATGACTTCTTTGAAAATAGAGGAAAGTTTTTTCCACAGCACAGTATGTTGTAAGTTTTTGTCATGTTACATACGATACCCATTTTCATTGATTTTCCTTTTTCTCTGCTCCACAGTTTAAACTTACAAGTCAAACAATTCAGACCTGATTAAAGTGCACATTTCAGACTTTTATTAAGGGCATTTGCATACAGTTTGGTCCCACCATTTAGAAATAATCACAATTTTTCTACCTGGTCCCTCTTTTTCAGGGCACCATGATTGGGACACAGCAATGGCAGTTTTATTAAAGCTGTTGTCATATTTAGGTCACATATCCCTTGCAGGCAGTGACTGCTTGAAATTTGTAATTCATAGACATCAGCAGGTGCTGAGGGTCTTCTCTGGTGATACTCTGCCAAGCCTCTAATGCAGCCATCTTCAGCTCCTGCTTCTTTTGGGGGGGCTTGTCATATTATGTTTCACTTAAGCATATGGAAGGCCTGCTCAATTGGATTGAAATTGGGCGACTGGCTTGGCCATTCAAGAATTTTCCATTTTTTACCTTTGAAAAATTCCTGTGTTGCCTCAGAAGTATGTTTGGTATCATTATCTTGTTCTAAGGTGAAGAATCGAAAATTGGAGGACTTTATTAGAACTTGAGTAGATAAGAGCTTTCTAAACACCTCCGAATTGTGTGACTGCCATCAGCAGTTCCATCATGAATGAAGAGAAGTGTTCCAGGACCTGTAACAGCCATACATGCCTGAGCCATAACACCCCAGCACCATGTTTAACAGATGATGTGGTCTACTTTGGATCTTGGGCAGTTCCTCCTCGTCTCCACATTTTACTCTTGGCACCACTCTGAAGTTCATCTTTGTCTTGTCTGTCCACAATGCCATTTCAAAGAATTCTGCAGGCTCTTTGAAGTTCTTTTTCACAAACTGTAATCTGGCCATCCTGTTTTTGTGACTAATTAGATGTGTTCATCTTGCAGTGTGGCCTCTGTATTTCCATTCATGTCTTCTGCTGATAGTCGTCTCTGACACACACACACATCTGCCTCCTGTAGACTGTTTCTGGTCTGTCAGGCAGGCATTTGGGGCTTTTTCTTCACCATAGTGAGGATTCTTCTGTCGTCAGCAGTGTAGGTCTTCCTTGTCCTACCAGTCCCTCTGTGATTACTGAGCTCACCAGTGCATTCTTTCTTCTTAATGATATTCCAGACAGTTGAGTTCTGTAATCCTTAGGTTTTACTGATGTCTTGAATGGTTTATTTCTTGTTTTCAACTTCATAATGGCTTCTTTGACTTTCATTGGCACAGCTCTTGTCCTCATGTTGAACTTTGGCGACTACAGACTCTAAAGTGTAGAAGCAATCTGAGGTATCTTACAAAGCAATGAAACTCACCTGAGGAATCAGAAACACCTGTGAAGTGCAACTGTACCAATCATTATGGTGCCCTGAATGGAGGGACCATGTAGAAAATGTATTGTAATTTCTACATGGTAGGACCGAAATGCATGCAAATCCCCTTAAATGAAAGTCTGCAATGTGCAGTTTAATCATGGCTCAATTGTTTGATTTGTAATTTTAAACTGTTAAGCAGAGGGGGAAATCAATGAAAAATGTGTCTTTGTCCCAAACATTGTGGAAGGCACTGCTATTGTTGTCTCTGTAAAGTGTATTATCATTGTGCTCACAGCTTATTTATTACTTGAAGTTAGAAGAATGTGTAATCCCAGAACGCTTGCTAATAGAATTATCACAATCCTTCTACACCAGGTTCTTCTGGCTGCTTATGTTCTGTACCAGAATGATTTTGTATAACTGACCTCTTTTTATTGAAATTGGCCTTTGATTCCTTAATAGTAGGACTGCTGTTATCACAAGCCTTTCATCTACCTTTGTAAAGCATCACTTCCAAGAACTGTGCTGTACTAATGATGTGAATGTGATGCATTATTTCTAGCTGACCTGCCTGTTACATGTAAAGCAAGTTTACACAAAGACAATAAAGGCATCAGTGGAAGTACCTGCACCAATGGCATTATCTTAATCCAATTCCTCCAACTGGCTTCCCAATTACCCTCATATTGTGTACAAAATCTTCATTTCTAGCATCACAGCTGGAGTAAATGCTGCCCAGTGCCTGACATTTGTAATTGACACGTTTTAAACACCTATGATTTTCTATCATTTGAGCTTCAGAATAGTTAGTGGGTGTGTGGACTTTCCTGGAAGCAACAACAGTCATCAGTGATGATGTTTTTCTTTTGAAGGTCTGTAATTAGAAGGTGAACAAGTCAAACTGGCACAAGACTGAAAGCTGACAAAGGTAGAAACCTTAATGTCAGATCAATGCACAAAATCAACACAGGAATAGAACAGAAGATTTTAAGAAGCATAAAAAAAAATGCAAGTTCACGCAACCAAACAGACATGAGAGGGTATTAATGAATAGTTCAAAAAATAATAACTTAAATGGAAGTGTTAACTGAGAAACAAATCTCCTCAGATATGCGTGTTTGAAGGAATGGGAGACCCTGCTTGGGAAAAGGGGTGGGGCTTATAGAGAATCGCCTGCACTGGTGTCACCTTTCCAGCTTATTGTAATGAATTCTGTATGTTTACACTTGTTTTAAGTTTCTTTCTTAATGCGTATTTCCAGTATTTTGAGATGCTGAATCATATTTTTACATTTTCTTTGAATTCTATTTTTTCCATTTATTAAAAGTTCATTTGCATTGCATCCATCACTGTTTTGTTTTTCCCAAGTCACTGCCAAATTGAGTTTGCACTGTTATGATGTGATATCCTACCATATGTTCTGGCAAAGGGTGTATCAGGCAAGTACAGGATGTGCCCCAAGGATCAGTGCTGGGCCTTCTTCTCTTTTCTCTATACACCACTTCACTAGGCCATATCATCCTGTCCCATAGTTTTTCTTATCAATGCAGTGCTAATGATACACAGCTGTTCCTGTTGTTCCCTCTAGAGGACAACACGGAATCATCTTCAATCTCTTTGTCTTGAAGATATTGCAACCTGCATGAAAGAACACCATCTCTAGCTCAATCTGGCACAGATGGGCCTTTTTGTTATCCCAGTTCACCTATCTATTCAGCACATGGTCTCTAGGCAGGTTGGCTTATTATTGCTAACACCTACCAAGTCCGTACACAACTTTGGTATAGTGATGGATGACCAGCTGTTCTTCAATGATTGTGCTGCAATGGTCTCTCAGTGTTGCAGAATAACTGATAAAATATCAGCAAGATCAGACTATATACAGCACAACCTTTTTGTCTTTGGTCTCATCATGTTTGGACTACTGCAACTCTCTGCTGGTATGGCAGTCAAGCCACTTCATATGATTCAGAACGCAGTGATGCATCTGGGGCCTTATGTATAATGCAGGGTGTAGAATTCACACTAAAACATGGCGTATGCACAAAAACAGTCCAACGCACTTCCACTTTATAAATTTCATTTAAATGAATTTTAATGTATATGCACACATCTACAGCCCCACCCCGACTCCTCCCAGAATTTTGCACATTTGAATATGCAAATCAATGTAAATAGCCCCTTCTGTTCAGTATTTTGTTAAAAGACAATGATAAAAGCACATGTTAAAAATATGAATTTCACTGAATGCAAAGTGGAGATCCTACTCATTGAAGTGCAGTCAAGAAAAAACATATTATTTGGTGGCTTAGGCACTGGTATGAGCAGCAAAAGGAAATTGATGGAATGGCACTCCAAAGTTCAGAAAGTCACACAGTGCCTGAAATAAATAAGATGTGGTCAGATGTCAAAGTCGAAATGAAAAGGCAAGTGTCTGAGTGTCATACAGAAGTGTTTTAAGGCTACAGAGAAGAAAAAAAAAAGTAGGGACATAGTGAAGAAAAAAAAGGCCTATGTCAAGATTAAAGCTGAAATCTCAAATTTCATCTCAAAATTTCTACTTTAATCTGGTAGTCTATTTTGTCATTAAAGTAGAACGGCATAAACTTCATCTTAAAATCGATGTTTAATTTACTAGAGTTTCTCAAATCCCTTTGTAATTAAAGTAGCATGTTAAATGCTTCATATTCTATGTGTTCCCCGACCCAGTCATTAGTCACTACTTGCTTCTTAAACGGGCTTTCTCTTTCTCTCAGACAGGAGTGTGCAGGCAGTGATCGCCACACAGAATACATTACATTCATGATATTACAGCTCTCTGAACATTTTAGAATACTTCCAGGGTTGTTCCTGCCTCTCATCAATTATTAACAGTATATATTATTTAAATGAAGTTAACAATTTATCTGGAAAATGCAATATACATAGTTTAATGTGTTTCATCATAAAAATGATGTCAAGTATATATCCTAGTATTATAACGGCACACAGCTCCAAGAGGATAGCTCTTGGAAATCTAAATCAACTTAGAAGCCTATCATCATCATCTGTAAATATGCACTCTCTTCTATTGAATTGAATTGAATTGAATTGAATTCCTTCATTGTTATTGTATGGTACAATGAGATTCAATATGCAGTTCCTCCATAAACTTGTTTTCCTATAAAATGATAAAAAATAATATGATGATGATAATGAAAAAAGTACAATATACATATAGTGCAGATTGTGTAAATGGTCCATAAAGTGGCTCAGGTTGTGCAATGTTACAGTTGTGGTACAAGTTTACAGACAGGTAATTCTAAGTTCAAGCAGCTCTACCGGGAGCAGTTGATGGATCAATTGAGTGCGTTTATAGTTTTGGAATGAAATTGTTTCTGAGTCTCAAGGTCCGTGCAGAGAAGGCTCTGAAGTGTTGGATTGGAGAATTTCTACTAGACTGTGCACATGGCTGAGTGGAAACCATGCAGATGCTGGTGCTTTTTCTGAGGCAGCATGTGCTATAAATGTCCTCCAAGGCTGGAAGCTGAATCCCTATAATCTTCTGCGCTCTCGATACAACATACTGTAGAGTTTTCCGATCAGCTACTGTGCACCTGTGATAACACACACAGATACTATGGGTTAAAATACTCTGACTGGTGCACTGAGAGTAACAACATTAAAGCAGCTATGGTAGTTGGAATACTTACGCCATTCCATGCACCATTATATTGTTACAGAATGATTGCAATCAAGTACCTCAAATTTGTAAATACAGTGGACCCTTGACTTACGAACTCAATTCGTTCGCGAGGGCTGGTTGTAACTCAAGTTGGTTGTAAGTCAAGACTATTTTTCTCATAAGAAATAATGGAAATACCCATAATGCGTTCCGAACCTCCCACTGCAACACTTACTTAACCTTTTCATAATAAAAAAAAGGGTTGTATAATGTGCATAATTTACCAAAACACCAATAATTTTTCTAATGTACTAACCAAAAAGTAATCAAAAGTGCCTAGCCTACCAGAAACAACAATTTCATACTGTACTCACCATTTAATTTGACATCTTTGGGCTGCAGGAAGGGAGGAGGATGATAATGAAACTGAAGGCTTTTTAAAGGCTTTCTTTAACTTGCGCTCAGGCATTTGCAATCATTTCAATAGCTTCTTTTGCGTTAATTGTAATGTCCTCCTGCCTACAAGTTATTCTGACGAGAATTTTTCTCAGCATTTCCTTGCGATGATACAAGGAACTGTTTCTGAACTCTTCTGAGACCCCCCCCCCTCAATGGGAACGACATGCTGAAGTGCGTCCTGAAGCGCGATTGCCGCGACTGTGGAAGCTTGCTTGTCCATTGCCGGGCAGGGATATCACATGCATATCACCCATCGATATCTTTTCTGTTTGCTTTGGTTGAGAGACTCAGCACAGCTTTAAGCCGGCTTTTGCCCCAGCAACAGATAAACAGTCTTCCATACGGAGTTTGGACTTTGGCATGTCTTCTAGTTGGGGGAGGTCCCAAGAGAGTTTACAAACCTGACATTTTATTGAATGAGTGCCGCATTAATAGGAATGTTTCTGTTTGTTTACAATCGCGCAAGCGGATACACGTGACCGCATTCAGGTCGTAACGCAAGATGTTGGTCGTAAATCAAAATAAAAATTTTGGTCGTAAATCAAGTTGTTCGCATGTCAAGCCGGTCGTATATCAAGGGTCGACTGTAATATGCAATTTATTTCAGTGTATTTGATAAAGTCTGTGTTGTGATATGAATCTAAAAAAGAAAGGGAGACCAGTAGTAGTGGTGTGGCGTGGGGTGCAAAATGAAGCAAAAAAGTGCGTACGCGTGGTGTGAGTCTGCCATGAAAATGTGCATAGCATTACACCAAGTTTAGTTCTTATACAACTTGAAGTGGGCTGTTTATACTTATGGTCCCTGGTGTTCAACCACCCGAGGTAGGCACATGTCACTCCTCTTTTCAGATCACTACTTGGCTTGCTGTAGCAGCACGTATTAAATTCAAATCCTTGATGCTTGTCTTCAGAGAAGTGAATGGGTCAGTACCTATAAAATAATAATAATTCTTTATAGTTATACAGCACTTTTCTCACTAATCAAAGCACTTCAGTGAGTGGGCCGTCACTTCAACCACCACTTATGTGTAGCAGCCACCTGGATGATGCAATGGCAGCCATTTTTGTGCCAGTACACTCGCCACACACAAGCTGTTAGGTGGTGAAATGGTGAAAGAGTACACTCGCCACACACAAGCTGTTAGGTGGTGAAATGGTGAAAGAGATAACCAATTAAATTTATTTTTAATAAATTTGCAAAAACCTCAAGTAAACTTTTTTCACGTTGTCATTATGGGGTGTTGTGTGTAGAATTCTGAGGAAAAAAATGAATTTAATCCATTTTGGAATAAGGCTGTAACATAAAAAAATGTGGAAAAAGTGATGCGCTGTGAATACTTTCCGGATGCACTGTACATTTAACAAGAGTACCAAGTGTTTAGGAGCTGAGCAACTATTTAAAAAGCCACACTTTTGTCTGGGTAGTGATCCACAGCACTGCCATCTATCTGCAGCGCAGCGGCGATCTTTGTAAATGAGCAGCTTTCCGCTTGCACTTAACGAATTCTTTTTTATGAGTGTGCCACATGTACATGGTGTCCATTTGTTCGCTTAGCAAGTGCTGAAAAAGAAGTTGTGACCCTTGGCTCTGTAACAGAGGTGGACCGTACCAACACCATACTTTGGACCCTCTTGAGGAGGGAGTAAAGCATGTCTAAGTTGTGTTCTTTCAAAGGAAATGTTAAGGAGCCACTAGCAGGAAATTAATGGGAACACTTGCCATTGTGACTGTCTCTCTCTTAAACCCAAGTTCTTAGATGAATTTTGTGAAGATTTCAGATATACAACAAGATTTTATTTTTATGATGCTAAACTGAAATGTGACGACTATTAGAATTAAATCATTACCAAGTCATAGCATATGCTCAGCTGTAATTTCCTGAAATTCTTTTAACAAAGAAGTCTTTGCATTTTGGTATAAAGTTCAGAGAAGAACTGTAAGCAGTGCCCATTCTCATTTAACATGGTTTCACCACACCAGCATCGTATATAGCATCTTCTCATCCTGTGCCTGCAAAGTTCCTTGTGTTTCCAGAAATTATGTTGCCATATAGCAAAGAATAGCTAGCATAATTTGAAACTAGGCACTGAATGAAAACGAGAGTCCCTGACACTAAAAGAAACCCTTCTGTACTGACTAAGAATGAGATCAGGAGATCAGAATGTAGTCGGGAATTCCAAAGAATGCAAGCTGATTGATTGTCAAGTTCAAACTGAAAAGCAAAATCAAAGGTTTAAAGAAACAAAGCAATCTGAAGACTAAAAAGTCTTTTAACAAGAATCAGATTTGCATGTCAAGACTGTTAGCCAAAACTCAAATACAAAAGGGATGCACACTTTGCTCTTTATATGGTCTTCCTGGAGATCACACGTATTGCACATTCTTGGGTGGTTCAGGGATAGATTGCTATGTCAACAGCTGATGCGGGGGCTTCAAAACTGATGGAATCCTGCAATAAAACAAGAAGGTAGATATTTTTGTACTATAAAATGAAAAAACAAGTGTATGTTTAGATTTCTTGAGGTTCAAAATCCCTAGTTGAACACATACTTATTGAAAGTCCGGGCAGGAAAAGCTGCCATGTGGCTACAGCTTCATTTGGGACTGGACTGGCCATTTGGCCGAATGTCGGACACAAAGTGCTCTGTAGGTCTGGCATGGTACACCTAAATTAACTGCTGATATGGAGTAGCATAATCCAATCTTCACGTCTCAGGAGTCAAACACTGAGTCTGTGTAAGGGAAAGTAGTGCGGGCCAGATGCATACAAATTAGCCACGTGGAGCAGCAACACTCCAAACACACCTTAAATGGCCCCCGAGAGTCAGAAAACATATGAGACCCTGTGAAACAGTAATAATAATAATAATAATAACAAAAGTTTTATTACTATTTACAAGGTGTTTCTGTCTTCTTGATGAAAGAAAAGATGTGAACTATATTGCCCAGATCAGAAACAAAAAAGATATTCCAGACAAAAATGCCCCAAGATCAAGACAATGATATATATATATATATATAATAAATGGCCTTCCCGTTAAGCTCACCCAGCTGACCTGGGGACATTCCTGGGGACACTAACATGGACTCCCTGCTGGGGATCCTTAACACCTTGCAGGAGGAAACCTACTTGGGAGAACTAGAACGGGATCCCTGTGAACCCAGATGGAGTTGTGTCCCTGATTCAGAGTCCTACTCTTACATTGTGGAGCATGCTTTGGGGAACTCAGATACATGGTGGAAGGCTTCGCGAGGTGACAGGAGAGTCTGAGGAGAGACGCAGAGGGGGGTGCAGAGTGCTCCTGCTAATCCTCTGGCCTTTTCACATACGGGAGAAGTGCTAGTCAATGGCCATAAGGTAGCATCTTTATTTGACCCTGGCAGTAACATTACTGTTGTTGCTCGCCATTGTCACACACATGTGCTTGGGAGTCAAGAGGAAATGACAATTCCACGCCAGGCCAGGGGGTGGTGGGGTGCACTGAACCTCTCCCTTTTCTCTCCGCAGATCAAACATGAGAAATCCTTCCTGTCCCGGCCCCGAGGACGTCACTTCCTGTCCCGGCCCCAAAGACGTCACTTCCTGTCCCGGCCCAGAGGACATCACTTACTGTGATCCAGCTATAAAAACCCCGCATCCTCTATTCTTAAACAGTTCTGCTTTGGACTCTAACCAGTACACATTGTACTTTACTTTAAAACATTTTGCTGCTAGGGAAACTATACGGGTGGCTGCCCCAAACCTTCATTGTGTGTCCAGCTGTTTCTTTCACACCATCTAGTGCTGCCGCGACAATGGTTAAAAGTAAAGACCCGTCTAACCTGTATTCACGGGGATGTCCGATCGTACGAGTCCGCCTGCTGTTACATCTGCCAAGATGGCGTCGTGAAAAAAATGACTGTGGCGGAACGCGACAGTCCTCCATTCCCCGTGATACTGGGTAGAGATTGGTCAGACAAAAACCACGGTATAACACTTGCTATTCCTACATAAACACTAGGCCTTGTTATGGATGCCGACTCCGTGTCTTCAGCTATCTCCACGGCGTGTACACAGCTGGTAGGGGAGCAGATCACGGCCTTAGAGAATGACATGGAGACTGCTGGGCCATCGCTTAGTGATGCGTCATCACCAATGCTGCGCCAGCTCAGACTGAAGCCATGCCCCTTGAGGTTGAGTCTGATCCCCTCAGTTGTCTGCAGTTTCAGTTTAGGCAAACCCCAGCTTCATTTAAAAGGGAGCAATGGAACGATGACTCCCTTAATTTTGCAAAAAATGCAGTGGTCTTAATAGTTGGCCAGCGCACAACACATCCCATGCTACAAGGTCCCCACTTTGTATTAAATAATGACCTTTTGTATCGGGTGGCAGAACATGAAGGAGGGGTGAGGTCCCTGCTCTTAGTTACCGGTGACAAATCTGTGAACTGGCTCATACCCACCTCCTGGGAGCCCATCTGGGCCCCGATAAAACTTTAGAGCGAGTCAAGCTCCGTTTTTTTTTAGCCTGGGATAAATGAAGTCCACCACTTTTGCGTGTCCTATCCAGAATGTCAATTACGGCAGATTTCTAGGAGGGACCATGCTCCTCTAATCCCTTTACCCCTGATTGATGTCCCTTTTGAACATATTGGGCCCCTAGAGCCTTCAGCCATTGGTCATAAATATATAATGGTCCTGGTGGATTATGCCACCCGATATCCTGAAGATGTTCCATTATGTTCAGCTACTTCCAAAGCTATCGCACGGGAATTGGTAGGGGTCTTTGCGCGATACGGCAACCCTAAAGAAATCCTGACAGATCAAAGGACACCTTTTACCACGGAGACGTTCAGGGAGAAAGATGCTACTGAAAATAAAACATTTAAAGACCTCTGTATATCATCCTAAAACAGATGGTCTAGTTGAGAGGTTCAACCAAACTCTCAAACAGATGCTACGCAAGGTAGTCAATGAGGACGGAAGGAACTGGGATCAGCTCCTCCCCCTCGTCCTTTTTGCATCTCGGGAAGTCCCACAAGCCTCCACGGGGTTCTCGCCCTTTGAATTATTGTATGGACGACAACCCCGGGTTATACTGTATTGGACATATTAAAAGAAGGCTGGGAGGAGAAGGCCCTTCCTTCTGTAAATATACTTGAATATAAAGCACAATTGTGCGATAGTGTTTGCAAAAATTAGACCTATCCTAAAGTCTCACATGGAGAAGGAGCAAACAGCACAGGCTCGTTGTTATAACCATAGCACGTCCCTGCGGGGATCGAGTCATGGTATTGGTTCCTACCTCACACTCCAAATTACTGGCACATTGGCAAGGCCCATATGAAGTTAAGGAGAGGAAAGGTCTGGTCGATTATTTAGTAATCCAACCTAATCGGCATCCTAGAGAGCAGATTTATCATGTCAATTTGCTGAAACCGTGGAAAGAAAGGGATCCTGATCCCTCCTCCGGACAGCCCTGCTCACTCTTCACTCATAAATTACACCTAAACTTCGGTGATGATTTGACTCACTTACAGCGACAGGAGCACGAAGCAGTTATCCTGTCTGTTCCAGAGGTAGTGAGCGAAAAGCCTGGACAAACCTCCCTGGTCACGCATGACATAGTGACAAAACCGGGGTTTATAGTCAGAGAATGCCCATATTGGATTCCCGAAGCAAAAAAGGCAGAAGTGGAGTTGGATATCAAACGAATGCTGGATCTAGGTGTGATAGAGGAGAGTTATAGTCCCTGGTCCAGTCCCATGGTGTTGGTCAAAAAGTTGGAGGTTTTGCAATGACATCCGTTGGCTTAACCAATTCTCCCAATTTGATGCCTATCCTATGCCGCGAGTGGATGACCTCCTCGAGTAGCTAGGACATGCTAAATTTTTGACTACTCTTGATATGACGAAGGGGTACTGGCAGGTTCCCTTAACAGACTCCACAAAGGAAAACACTGCGTTTAGCACCCCTAGCGGACATTAGCAGTATCATGTACTTCCATTCGAATTACATGGGGCTCCCACTACCTTCCAACGTATGGTGGACAAAGTGCTCCAACCCCATAATTGTATAGTGCTGCCTACTTGAATGATGTCATCTATTCCAGCACCTGGAAGGAACACCTACAGCAGGTTAAGGCTGTACTACGGACATTAGTGAATGCCGGTCTTCATATTAATCCAAAGAAATGCTATTTTGGATTGGTCGAAGTCAAATATTTAGGTTACCTAGTGAGCCATGGTATGGTCAAACCACAATGCTCCAAACAGATCCATCCATCCATCCTCTTCCGCTTATCCGAGGTTGGGTCATGGGGGCAGCAGCTTGAGCAGAGATGCCCAGACTTCCCTCTCCCCGGCCACTTCTTCTAGATCTTCCGGGAGAATCCCAAGGTGTTCCCAGGCCAGCCGAGAGACATAGTCCCTCCAGCGTGTCCTGGGTCTTCCCCGGGGCCTCCTCCTGGTTGGACGTGCCCAGAACACCTCAACAGGGAGGCGTCCAGGAGGCATCCTAATCAGATGCCCAAGCCACCTCATCTGACTCCTCTCGATGCGGAGGAGCAGCGGCTCTACTCTGAGCCCCTCCCGGATGACTGAGCTTCTCACCCTGTCTTTAAGGGAAAGCCCAGACACCCTGAGGAGGAAACTCATTTCAGCCGCTTGTATTCGCAATCTCGTTCTTTCGGTCACTACCCATAGCTCATGACCATAGGTGAGGGTAGGAACATAGATCGACTGGTAAATTGAGAGCTTCGCCTTGCGGCTCAGCTCCTTTTTCACCACAACAGACCGATGCAGAGCCTGCATCACTGTGGATGCCGCACCGATCCGCCTGTCGATCTCACGCTCCATTCTTCCCTCACCTCGTGAACAAGACCCCAAGATACTTGAACTTCTCCACTTGGGGCAGGATCTCGCTACCAACCGTGAGAGGGCACTCCACCCTTTTCGGGCTGAGGACCACGGTCTTGGATTTGGAGGTGCTGATTCCCATCCCAGCCACTTCACACTCGGCTGCGAACCGATCTAGAGAGAGCTGAAGAACAGTGGACCAGCTCTACACCCTTAGCAGGGTCCTAGAGGTCTACATGTGTTTTGTGGACTTGGAAAAGGCATTCGACCGTGTCCCTCGTGGAATCCTGTGGGGGGTACTCCGAGAGTATGGGGTACTGGACCCCCTGATAAGGGCTGTTCGGTCCCTGTACGATCGGTGCCAGAGCTTGGTCCGCATTGCTGGCAGTAAGTCGAACCCGTTTCCAGTGAGAGTTGGACTCCGCCAGGGCTGCCCTTTGTCACCGATTCTGTTCATAAATTTTATGGACAGAATTTCTATGCACAACCAGAGCGTTGAGGGGGCCCGGTTTAGTGGACTCAGGATTGGGTCACTGCTTTTTGCAGATGATGTTGTCCTGTTTGCTTCATCAGACTCCAAACAGATGTCATAGTGAATTGGGCCCGTCCAATAACCAAGCGGCAGGTACAGGCATTTCACGGCATAGTGGGTTACTATCGCTGGTTTGTACCCCAGTTTTCTGAGACAGCAATGCCCTTGACAAACCTGACAAAGAAGGGAAGACCTAACCACGTGGTTTGGGATAATGCTACATACTCTGCATTTAGTGACCTTAAGCAGGCCCTTACGTCAGCTCCTATTTTGAAAGCACCTGAATTGCCTTTGCCTTTTATTCTCCAGATGGACGCTTCAGACACAGGTCTTAGTGCCGTGCTGAGCCAAAGCATCGATAGAGTGGAACACCCCATTATGTACCTGAGTCGGAAACTGTTGGATTGAGAGACCAGGTATGCGGCAGTGGAGCAAGAGGCTTTGGTGATTAAATGGGCGATTAAATGGGCGATTACTCAACTGAGGTACTGCCTCCTGAGATGTGAGTTCACCTAGTGACTGACCATGCACCTTTACAGTGGATGGAGTTACACAGGGATTCAAATCCACGATCCACGAGGTGGTTTTTAGACTTACAGCCTTACAAGTTTTCGGTTGTTTATCGTCGAGGTCTACTGCAGGCCAGTGCTGAGGCCATTTCTCGGTGCCACAACCTCACGGACAGGTACACTCGACCCAATGGGTCTGGGCTGAGGGGGGGGGGGCCGTGTCACACACGTGCAACTAGGAGGGAGCCGAGTGGACTAATTGAAGGTAATCATCTGCCAGGCCAGGGTTGGTGGGGTACTCTAAACATTTTTCTATTATCTCTGCAGACCAAATACGGGAAAACCTGCCTGGTTTAACACCACTTCCTATACCGGTGCTCAGATGGACGTCACTTCCTGTTCCAGCGCCCAGACAGATGTCACTGCCTATTCTGGCACCCAGACTGATGTCACTTCCTGTTCCAGTCTAATGACATCGCTTTCGTTTTCCAACATATAAAACCTCCATCTTGACAGATCAGTTTAGTTAATTCTGGGAACTCAACCAGAGAACATCCTTGTGTTTTCCTTAAACCTTTTGAAGCCAGGGACAATATACGGGTGGCTGCCCCAAACGTCTCCAGTGTGTTGAGACTCATTCTTTTACAATATATATATATATATATATTATATATATATATACAGTATATATATATATATATATATATATATATATATATATATATATATATATATATATATATATATATATTGTGATACGCTGCCCGGACACACACAGACGGACACCATCGTACAGTCCACCACACGTTTATTATACATAATGCAGTCCAATAAAGTGCACAACCCAGTGCCTCAAGAACCAAACTCCCCCAAAGTCCAGGCCTTTCTCAGTCTCTCTGCCTGCTCTTCAGGCCGCCTCCTCTCTCCTGCCTCGAAACCTTGTCCACTCCTCACCCGACTCCAGTCCTCCTTTGCAGGGAGGCGGCCCCTTTTATAAGTGCCTGGATGGGCTCCAGGTGATCCCCGACACTCCCTAGACACTCCCCTATGTGGCGGAAGTGCCGGCTGTATTCCCGGAAGCCCTCCGGGTGCTCCCAATCTTCTTCCCCCCAGCACTTCCTGGTGTGGTGGAAGTGTTGGGGTTCCGGGTCCTTCAGGCATAGGGGCGCCTCCTGGTGGAGACCACGGGCCCCTACAGGGTTGGGCTTCCCAGCCCTGCACCCATGGCCCCTAAAGGAACCAGGGCGGTCGCCCTCTCATGGTCTGGAGGAGGCATGAGCCCTCCTCCTGTCCTCCTGGGCGTCCCGGCTGGGCACCACCCCCAGCCGCGTGCCACTATATATATATATATATATATAAGTATATATATATATATATATATATATTATATATATATATATATATATATATATATTGTAATAAATGAAACACTCTGAAAACTCCAAGAATAAGGGTCATAGGGGTCTGCTGGAGCCAATTCCCAGCCAACACAAGGCAGAAACCAATCCCAGGCAGGTCGCCAACCTACCGTAGGACACACACACACACACCAAGCACACGCTAAGGCCAAATTAGAATCACCAATCCACCTAACCTGCATGTCTTTGGACTGTGTAAGGAAACTGGAGCACCCAGAGGAAACCCATGCAGACACGGGGAGAACATGCAAACCCGGGAAGCGAATCCGGGTCTCCTTACTGCGAGGCAGCAGCGCTACAACTGTGCCACTGTGCCGCCCTTCTGAGTGTGTTATAAGTATCAAATTCTAAATTTGTTTATATTTAAAAAATACAATTGTGTTGGTCAGCGAAAACAATGAAATTCCTTTCTTTGTACTTTTGTCAGTTAAATAAAGAGAATGAACAAATGTCAGATTCTTCCTTTTATTGCTTTATATCCCAGTGTTACTGGAAATGGTGTTTGTATAGCCAGATAGTAAATGAGCAATAGCCCAGTGCTGGCCCATACTCCCCACTTTCATTTGACCCACATGCTGTGGTGGGATGATGGTGATAAATTCAACCATATCTGGATTCCAGATCACAGCCACAAGCCAACTCTCATTAAACCATATCTCAGGTATGCTATGGGCCACATCATAGTCACAACTGAGCCTTCTGAAGACAATACATGAAGCACAACTAGGACAGAGCTCAGCTATATCTCAACCATGATGAGACCATAAATGAAGCAGGTTTGGGTTAGAGCACAGCCAAAGCAAAACGTTTGCGAAAAACAATAGACTAAATTTTCAAAAACAACAGCAAAGACTGGATGTAATCATCCAATAAACAATTTTATTTATCTTAACATTCAAATCCTACACCATAGCAAATTATCACTGGTGCACATCCTGTACAAGCAAAGTCCCAATCACAAACCTAGCAGACAGGTGTTTCTCTAGGTGGGCTCTCTAAGCTATTCTGCAGTAGCACAAATGGGAAAGGCTGATGACAAGAAACACAGCAGTCAGCCATGTAGCATGGCCTCCAAGAACATAAGAATATAAACAATTTGACAAACGGGAGGAGATCATTCAGTCCATCACGCCCTTTTGCTTGGCTAATACCTAACCTGTCCCAATATCTCATCCAGATCCTTAAAGGACGTTGAGGTTTTTGCTTGAACTACATAATGCCCTTTGAAATCAGAAGATGTTCTGACCTGCTCTATCTTTATATATAATACGCTACCGTGGCTGTTCGTTTGTCTAGGATTTTAAATCACCAGTAGCTCGCAAACCATTTGAACTTGCCTTGAAATTTGGTACACATATACTATATGACGTCTACTGTCCGCTTTTGAGGTGGTGATTGAACACCAAGGTTATTCTTCTTTTTATTTTATTTTATTGTCAAATCAACTCTCGGCAGCAGCCAGCAGGCTGTGCATGTGTACAGACACCATTCTCATCCCTACCACCTTCGCCGTCACTTCTCCTACCTCTACATATCTTAAAATCATTCTTGAGGCAGATTGAAGACTAAAGTGCCAGCTTACGTGAAAAAATATGAAAAACATACTAAGTAATTGCAATACAAACACTGACTTAATCAGTTTTAATGCAAAAAGATGCCAACGAAAGAAGAGAAGCAGTGGGCCGCTAGGGTGAAGAAAAGAAGAGCTGCTCAGGAAGCAGCAAGCGCATCAACCTCTGAGAAAACAAATGGTAAACGTACAGAGAAGGAAAGAGGGTGAAAACTAGGAATGCTCAAGTCAAGTGTATTCACTGCACATTATCATTCAGTGAGCTGTTACTGGTATAAAATATTACATGTCCTTGGTTGCATATAGGTCACATTTGGACAAGTAGGCAAATGGCATAATAATAATAATATAATTCTTTGCATTTATATAGCTCTTTTCTCACTACTCAAAGCGCTCAGCAATTGCAGGGCCTTGCTCAAGGGCCCAACAGAGCAAAGTCCCTATTGGCATTTACGGGATTCGAACCGGCAATCTTCTGATTGCCAGTGCAGATCCATAGCCTCAGAGCCACCACTCTGCATGAAGACTCCTAAATGTGGTTGGTTACAAGTGGGCCATAATTGGCCCATAACTGCAATGTCAGACATACTTGACATGCAACTAATTGTGCCTGGGCTGTATTAGGCCCACAGTCGATGTACGTTTACTGTGGCTAATTACATTTGGGCCATGATACGTTTCCTATTGCCATAAGTGATCCTTAAGTGTCTAAAATCAACCACATTTGGCCCAGATGCCATCTGTGTAGTATGTTTCAGAACGCAGTGTAATGTTATTTTCTGATGGAAGAAAAGCAGTCAAGC
The DNA here is from genome assembly GCF_900747795.2 of Erpetoichthys calabaricus. Lineage (NCBI taxonomy): Eukaryota > Metazoa > Chordata > Cladistia > Polypteriformes > Polypteridae > Erpetoichthys > Erpetoichthys calabaricus. Next base: position 293,487,151 of record NC_041397.2, on the reverse strand, counting down.
AAATCTCATGTTTTACTTGGCAATACATACTCCACTGAAGCACATTCCACTGGTAACACGTGCAATCTCTACGAATCTCTGGATTGTAGGCAATCAACTTATTTTTTCAATTCATTACATTACAAACGATCACATACTACAGTCTTATGATGTTTTAGTAATACATTCATTTCAGAATGTTTCTTCTTTATGCTGTGATGCTGGCTATTGTTCTCTTTCTTTGGAAATAAGGATTTTATGGAAGTTCTGGTATTGAAAAGACTGACGTCTTACTGTTACTTTACTGTAGAATCAACATTTGCCACTATTTTTATTGTACTACATGCTCTTTTTGACTTAAAACAATAAGAACTGTAAACTTTCAAAAGATAAATTAACCAGAAGTTTACAAAATTGCGTCCCTCATACCTCCTAACCTACTTGCATTCCTGGATTTCACAGTAGCCTATTTTGACATTTTCCTTTTTCATTACTTGGCCATTGTGGCAGTTTTTCCAAATCTGCCTCCCACGAACCAGTGGCAGAATCCCGAAATTCTGTGATGATAGCAGTTTTAGTGCGGATGGAAGGAGACCCTGTAAGACATTAAAGGGTTAACACTTTGTTTCTACGCTTTTAATTTACATTCAGTTAGCAATTTGTCTCCCATTAGAATAGCATTTTCTTTTCATATCAAGAGCCTCTGAAGGATATTGAGGCCTGAGGAAATACGCTGACTGCAATTGTTGCACAACAGGAGATCTGTATATCTCTAAGAAACATTTTTTTGCTTCCATAATTAATGTGCATAAATAAGCGTAGAGCTAAAACATTTACAGGACTAACTGAGAGACCTTTAAAGTACTTTTATCCCCTATCTATTGCTTGGAGTTCCTACAGTCTTACTTTACTTTAAATTAGATGTTATTCTGCTGTGGAATGCCATTTGCATCTTCAGCATGGATGTGCTTCTGTTTTGAGTAGGCTTTTAATTTGAATTTTTAAGATTTTTGAAGTGTCGGTCATCATAATTTCTGGGTTTATTCTTATTACCCCTTCACATCATTGCATTTTTGATGTTATTGCAAGGTCACCTATGGCTTGAAACCTCTGCTGCCACCTGTATGACAATCATTAAGAATCTTAGCACTTCAATTGCTGAGATTCACCTTTGTTTTTTACTCCCACATATCTCTCACAACTTATGTGTGAACATGTCACAAGGCGTTATTTTTTACTGTAGAGATCTTTAGTGATTTTCATTTTTATAAAATTGGGTGATAGAAATTTTGCTATGAGAACACATTATAGGCTCACCACCTATGGGAGGGGCCAAGGAGGTCGGGTGCAGTGTGAGTTGGGTGGTGGCCGAAGGCAGGGACCTTGGCGGTCCGATCCTCGGCTACAGAAACTGGCTCTTGGGACGTGGAATGTCACCTCTCTGAAGGGGAAGGAGCCTGAGCTTGTGCGCGAAGTTGAGAGGTTCCGGCTAGATATAGTCGGACTCACCTCGACGCACAGCTTGGACTCTGGAACCAATCTCCTTGAGAGGGGCTGGACTCTGTACCACTCTGGAGTTGCCCCCGGTGAGAGGCGCCGAACGGGTGTGGGTATACTTATTGCCCCCCGACTTGGAGCCTGTACATTGGGGTTTACCCCGGTGGATGAGAGGGTAGCCTCCCTTCGCCTTCGGGTGGGGGGACGGATCCTAACTGTTGTTTGTGCGTATGCACTGAACAGCAGTTCGGAGTACCCACCCTTTTTGGAGTCCCTGGAGGGGGTGCTAGAGGGCATACCTTCTGGGGACTCCCTCGTTCTGCTGGGAGACTTCAATGCTCACGTGGGCAATGACAGTGAGACCTGGAAGGGCGTGATTGGGAGGAATGGCCCCCCTGATCTGAACCCGAGCGGTGTTTTGTTATTGGACTTCTGTGCTCGTCACGGATTGTCCATAACGAACACCATGTTCAAGCATAGGGGTGTTCATATGTGCACTTGGCACCAGGACACCCTAGGCCTCAGTTCGATGATCGACTTTGTGGTCGTGTCGTCGGACTTGCGGCCACATGTCTTGGACACTCGGGTGAAGAGAGGGGCGGAGCTGTCAACTGATCACCACCTGGTGGTGAGTTGGCTTCGATGGTGGGGGAGGATGCCGGTCAGGCGTGGTAGGCCCAAACGTGTTGTGAGGGTCTGCTGGGAACGTCTGGCAGAGCCCCCTGTCAGAAGTAGCTTCAACTCCCACCTCCGGCAGAACTTCGACCATGTCCCGAGGGAGGTGGGGAACATTGAGTCCGAATGGGCCGTGTTCCGTGCCTCTATTGTTGAGGCGGCTGACCGGAGCTGTGGCCGTAAGGTGATCGGTGCCTGTCGTGGCGGCAATCCCCGAACCCGTTGGTGGACACCGGTGGTGAAGGATGCCGTCAAGCTGAAGAAGGAGTCCTACAGGACCCTTTTGTCCTGTGGGACCCTGGAGGCAGCTGATAGGTACCGGCAGGCCAAGCGGAATGCGGCTTTGGTGGTTGCTGAGGCAAAAACTCGGGCGTGGGAGGAGTTTGGGGAGGCCATGGAGAACGACTTTCGGACGGCTTCGAGGAGATTCTGGTCCACCATCCGGCGTCTCAGGAAGGGGAAGCAGTGCAGTGTCAACACTGTATATGGTGGGGATGGTGCGCTGCTGACCTCGACTCGGGACGTTGTGGGTCGGTGGGGGGAGTACTTCGAAGACCTCCTCAATCCCATCAACATGCCTTCCAATGAGGAAGCAGATCCTGGGGACTCAGAGGTGGGCTCCCCCATCTCTGGGACTGAGGTCACCGAGGTGGTCAAAAAACTCCTTGGTGGCAGGGCCCTGGGGGGTGGATGAGATACGCCCGGAGTTCCTCAAGGCTCTGGATGTTGTAGGACTGTCTTGGTTGACACGCCTCTGCAACATCGCATGGACATCAGGGACAGTGCCTCTGGATTGGCAGACCGGGGGTGGTGATCCCCCTCTTTAAGAAGGGGGATCGGAGGGTGTGTTCCAACTACACAGGGATCACACTCCTCAGCCTCCCTGGAAAAGTCTATTCAGGGGTCCTGGAGAGGAGGGTCCGTCGGATAGTCGAGCCTTGGATTCAGGAGGAACAGTGTGGTTTTCGTCCTGGTCGCGGAACAGTGGACCAGCTCTATACCCTTAGCAGGGTCCTGGAGGGTGCATGGGAGTTTGCCCAACCAGTCTACATGTGTTTTGTGGACTTGGAAAAGGCATTCGACCGTGTCCCTCGGGGAATCCTGTGGGGGGTACTCCGAGAGTATGGGGTACCGGCCCCCCTGATAAGGGCTGTTCGGTCCCTGTACGATCGGTGCCAGAGCTTGGTCCGCATTGCCGGCAGTAAGTCGAACCCGTTTCCAGTGAGAGTTGGACTCCGCCAGGGCTGCCCTTTGTCACCGATTCTGTTCATAACTTTTATGGACAGAATTTCTAGGCGCAGCCAGGGCGTTGAGGGGGTCCGGTTTGGTGGGCTCAGGATTGGGTCACTGCTTTTTGCAGATGATGTTGTCCTGTTTGCTTCATCAGGCCGTGATCTTCAGCTCTCTCTGGATCGGTTCGCAGCCGAGTGTGAAGCGGCTGGGATGAGAATCAGCACCTCCAAATCCGAGACCATGGTCCTCAGCCGGAAAAGGGTGGAGTGCCCTCTCAGGGTTGGTAGCGAGATCCTGCCTCAAGTGGAGGAGTTCAAGTATCTCGGGATCTTGTTCACGAGTGAGGGAAGAATGGAGCGTGAGATCGACAGGCGGATCGGTGCGGCATCTGCAGTAATGCGGGCGCTGCATCTGTCTGTCGTGGTGAAAAAGGAGCTGAGCCGTAAGGCGAAGCTCTCAATTTACCAGTCAATCTATGTTCCTACCCTCACCTATGGTCATGAACTATGGGTAGTGACCGAAAGAACGAGATTGCGAATACAAGCGGCTGAAATGAGTTTCCTCCGCAGGGTGTCTGGGCTTTCCCTTAAAGATAGGGTGAGAAGCTCAGTCATCTGGGAGGGGGCTCAGAGTAGAGCCGCTGCTCCTCCGCATCGAGAGGAGTCAGATGAGGTGGCTCGGGCATCTGATCAGGATGCCTCCTGGACGCCTCCCTGGTGAGGTGTTCCGGGCACGTCCAACCGGGAGGAGGCCCCAGGGAAGACCCAGGACACGTTGGAGGGACTATGTCTCTCGACTGGCCTGGGAACGCCTTGGGATTCTCCCGGAAGAGCTAGAAGAAGTGGCCGGGGAGAGGGAAGTCTGGGCATCTCTGCTCAAGCTGCTGCCCCCGCGACCCGACCTCGGATAAGCGGGAGACAATGGATGGATGGATGGATGGACTTTTATTAGAATTTATTTGGGGGAAATTTGGCTAGCACTGGTACAACGTGTTGCCACACTCACCACACCAAGAAAGAGTTCGGGATCCTGGTTTGCAACCCCCTCAGGCGGGCACGTGGTTCAGTCCTCCCCTCCAAAAATGACCCTCTATCTGCCACAGCCATGTGTTACGTGAGCATCCCCTTGGCCTGGTCCAGTCACTCGGGTCCTCAACAATGAGCTGGATCACCCTCAGGGAATCGCGCCACATGGCCGTAGTGCCGTAACTGACGCTCCCTCACAATGCAGGTATTGTGCCTCATTCGGAATTCCATGAGCAAGACAAAGTCAAACCAGTGGTACCCAAGGATTCTCCGAAGACACACAGTACCAAAGAAGTCCAGTCTTCATCTCAGGTCACTGGATCGTGTCCATGTCTCACAACCATATCGCAAGACAGGAAGCACCAGGACTCTAAACACTAGGACCTTCGTCCTTTTGCAGAGATATCAGGAGTGCCACACACCCTTTTCCAATGACCTTATGATCCCCTCATGCTCTCCTAATCCGTCTACTGATTTCATACGAAGAGTCACCAGAGACATAAATGTCACTGCCGAGGTAAGTAAACCTCTCGATGAGGTTGACACTCTCTCTGCAAACAGACACACTGCTGATGGCCGTGCCCAAGAGGTCATTAAAGGCCTGGATGTTGGTTTTTATCAGGACACTCGCCTGCCCGGACACTCAGACTTTATACAGAAGCTCTTGACATAAATCAATAAACAAATACCCGCACGCATACATATATACAGTGCATCCGGAAAGTATTCACAGCGCATCACTTTTTCCACATTTTGTTATGTTACAGCCTTATTCCAAAATGGATTAAATTCATTTTTTTCCTCAGAATTCTACACACAACACCCTATAATGACAACGTGAAAAAAGTTTACTTGAGGTTTTTGCAAATTTATTAAAAATAAAAAAATTGAGAAAGCACATGTACATAAGTATTCACAGCCTTTGCCGTGAAGCTCGAAATTGAGCTCAGGTGCATCCTGTTTCCCCTGATCATCCTTGAGATGTTTTTGCAGCTTCATTGGAGTCCACCTGTGGTAAATTCAGTTGACTGGACATGATTTGGAAAGGCACACACCTGTCTATATAAGGTCCCACAGTTGACAGTTCATGTCAGAGCACAAACCAAGCATGAAGTCAAAGGAATTGTCTGTAGACCTCCGAGACAGGATTGTCTCGAGGAACAAATCTGGGGAAGGTTACAGAAAAATTTCTGCTGCTTTGATGGTCCCAATGAGCACAGTGGCCTCCATCATCCATAAGTGGAAGAAGTTCGAAACCACCAGGACTGAGCAATCGGGGGAGAAGGGCCTTTGTCAGGGAGGTGACCAAGAACCCGATGGTCACTTCGTCAGAGCTCCAGAGGTCCTCTGTGGAGAGAGGAGAACCTTCCAGAAGGACAACCATCTCTGCAGCAATCCACCAATCAGGCCTGTATGGTAGAGTGGCCAGACGGAAGCAATTCCTTAGTAAAAGGCACATGGCAGCCCGCCTGGAGTTTGCCAAAAGGCACCTGAAGGACTCTCAGACCATGAGAAAGAAAATTCTCTGGTCTGATGAGACAAAGATTGAACTCTTTGGTGTGAATGCCAGGCGTCATGTTTGGAGGAAACCAGGCACCATCCCTGCAGTGAAGCATGGTGATGGCAGCATCATGCAGTGGGGATGTTTTTCAGCGGCAGGGACTGGGAGACTAGTCAGGATAAAGGGAAAGATGACTGCAGCAATGTACAGAGAAATCTTGGATGAAAACCTGCTCCAGAGCGCTCTTGACCTCAGACTGGGGTGACGGTTGATCTTTCAGCAGGACAACGACCCTAAGCACACAGCCAAGATATCAAAGGAGTGGCTTCAGGACAACTCTGTGAATGTCCTTGAGTGGCCCAGCTGGAGCCCAGACTTGAATCCGATTGAACATCTCTGGAGAGATCTTAAAATGGCTGTGCACCGACGCTTCCCATCCAACCTGATGGAGCTTGAGAGGTGTTGCAAAGAGGAATGGGCGAAACTGGCCAAGGATAGGTGTGCCAAGCTTGTGGCATCATATTCAACAAGACTTGAGGCTGGAATTGCTGCCAAAGGTGCATCAACAAAGTATTGAGCAAAGGCTGTGAATACTTATCCATCCATTTTCCAACCCGCTGAATCCGAACACAGGGTCACGGGGGTCCGCTGGAGCCAATCCCAGCCAACACAGGGCACAAGGCAGGAACCAATCCTGGGCAGAGTGCCAACCCACCGCAGGTGAATACTTATGTACATGGGATTTCTCAGTTTTTTTATTTTTAATAAATTTGCAAAAACCTCAAGTACATTTTTTTCATGTTGTCATTATGGGGTGTTGTGTGTAGAATTCTGAGGAAAAAAATGAATTTAATCCATTTTGGAATAAGGCTGTAACATAACAAAAGGTGGAAAAAGTGATGCGCTGTGAATACTTTCTGGATGCACTGTAGATAGTAAACAATAGGTAAACTATGATATAGAGTTGGGGCACCACTCTTGTGGCCCCATATAATTGGATTTTGAAAACAGAAATAAAAGCTCGCCATAATTACAGAAACATCTTTCCAGATGCAAGCTCTCAATTGAACTGCCTCAAGATGGTGGGTCTTAAGTCCTTCCGTCAGGAAGAGTCGGGTCCAGGCTGACAAATGCTGGAAGTGACGTCAGTGCTGTCAATCTTTTGCCTTTGTAGAAAAGGCTTTAGGACTCAGTGCCAGCCCCTGGAGTGGTGGGGAGCCCTTAAGCTGTCCCCTATGCACACACATGTGACTATATATAGTATATAGTAATATCCTTTTGCAGGTAGGAGAAATAAACCACATAAGCAAGTGGTTGTTGTACAAAAACAAAGGTTTTATTGCTCTTCAGTCTGAAGTGGACAATGCAGACTCAATAAAAAAACAACGGTGCCTAAAAAAACAGACAAAGGACAACGATGTGTCAAACACCTCTCAAACTCGTTTTTTTACACCCCTCCTTTTTTTCTTATTCTTGCCAAAAAAAAAAACTGAATTTCCTTAACAATTCCAGTTGCTGCTTTACTTAAGAGTGTCAGATGTGGCTTCTCTGCCTGCTCCTCTCCACTGCACTCTCAGCAACCCCATTTGCATGGCTTTTTAGGAGACGCTGCCTCGGTGGTAATTTCTTTTCCAGACTGTTAAACTGTCCCCTCACCAGGTCCTCGCCCCCAAGGACATTTCAAAATGTTGATAATGAGCTGGAAATCGAATAACTCGTCTGGGCTGTCCAGGACGCATGGCGGCATCTGTAGACAGTTTTTTTTTTCTACCATCTGCAGCGCCAGATTGGGCTGTTCTTCTTGATTGACATCCTGGTTGACTGGCATCTCGATCCTTTCCTCAGTACCTAATCTCCCCTGGTAAGATGCCAACTTATCCTGATGCAGGAACACCTGATTCCACCTTGCATCCAGGATACCACTTTGCCTACGTCCATAAGCACTTGGCAAGGCCCTACACACGCACTGTCAAGTATAGGGGGAGCGACCTTTTTTTTCATCAGGGACTATACACCCACACGGATGTCCCATTGCTCTGATGTCATCATGCCACTTTTTGGATAGGCCAGCATTGTGCAGATGCTCCCATGCGAACTCGTGAGCCCTGTCCATTTGATGCTGAAGACACCAGGCATACTCCGGCCCTTTTCTGCTGCTGTCCCTTTTCAGGTGGCAAACCATATTTGATAGAGAGACCGGGATCCTCAATTACCGGCCCACCATTAACATGGCAGGGGTGCCCTGCGTAGACTCCTGCACTGTTGTACAACATGCCAGGAAAAGCAAAGGCAGTTGCTGATCACAGTCGAGTTGGTCCTTGTTGAACACCATACCCAACTGAGCAGGTAAGGTATGGCTGAACCACTAGGATTAGCCATCGCTCTGGGGGTCGAGCGGAGTGGTGCGTGTTTTAAGAATGTGTAGGAGGTCGCACACACGATGAAAAACTTTACTCTGAAAATTACACCCTTGGTCTGAATGGAGTTTCAGTGGCATGCTGAACCAGCTAAACATGCCCTCGACTGTGGCATTATCAATGGTTTCTGTATATCTTGATTTGGGATGGGGTACACCTCTGGCCACTTGGAGAAATAGTCTACCCCAACAAGGATGAACTTATTCCCCTGTCGATAAAAGGGAAAAGGCCCCAGTATGTCGCTGCTGCCAACCCTGAAGCTGTTAAATAACAACCGCCTCATCGTAGTTAAGGATATGCATACTTTTCCACTACAGATATTTATTTAAACACTAAATGACAGGAAGTGTGGCACGGTGGCGCAGTGGTAGCGCTGCTGCCTCGCAGTTCGGAGACCCGGGTTCGCTTCCCTGGTCCTCCCTGCGTGGAGTTTGCATGTTCTCCCCGTGTCTGCGTGGGTTTCCTCCGGGCACTCCGGTTTCCTCCCACAGTCCAAAGACATGCAGGTTAGGTGGATTGGCGATTCTAAATTGGCCCTAGTGTGTGCTTGGTGTGTGGGTGTGTTTGTGTGTGTGTCCTGCGGTGGGTTGGCACCCTGCCCGGGATTGGTTCCTGCCTTGTGCCCTGTGTTGGCTGGGATTGGCTCCAGCAGACCCCCGTGACCCTGTGTTCAGATTCAGCGGGTTGGACAATGGATGGAAGGATGACAGGAAGTTGCGTGCAAAGTTAACATATTCTTTTATGAGTGGCACGAATTTCACTGGAAGAGAAACGCAATTTATTTTCATTAGTTTATTTCAAAATTTTATGGCAAATTCAATTTTGTACAAATTGTTTCATCCATTACTAGTAGTTGCTGATACCGCAACTTGAATCAATTTTGCAGTCTTGAATGCAATTTTTTTTGCTCAACTTAATTTTATTTTATTTAAAAACTATAAAAAATTAATAAAGAAAATACAATAATTTGTTCAAAAGATAAACCCACAAACTCGGCCCTCGACCCCCACCCAAGAGCGCTCCTCGTGAAGCGTTTTCTTGTATACAATAAGCACTTGAAGTGTTACTGTTTGGTTTGAATTTAGTCATCCAGTGACACTTTTTTCTATCGACAAATTAGAAACTAATGGCCGTGTTTCTGTTTTGGATTTGATGTTATTTTGGAGGATTAAGCAGATAGGCCTTGGTCATCTTTGTTGGGCTGAATGGCCTGCTTTCATCAAAAATATCATAATATTCTAATAGGTGTGGCCTGTAGGAGGCATCTCAGCTTCCCAAATCCCAGACACATTTTCACAAGTACAGTCCCAGGTTCAAGTAAACTTTTTTTCTTCTTCTTACATGCATCTTCCACAAAACTTTCACAACAACTGATCTCCCTGCTCTACTCCCAGCTCTGACTCACCTGGATGAGGTGGAGGGCTCACCTATGACCCTGGCAGGCAGTCCCCCCATCATCCATCCATCATCTTAGTCTCCCAGCCATGAAAGGGAACAGTGATCCTTCTATCTGGAATGCCAGTCCATTCAGGCTTACAATCCATTATGACAGCCCACCGACCAGGTAAGGAGACACCATTACATGTGGCCGGGATGCCAGTCCTTCCATATTTTCCATTACACAGACCTAATTTGGACAAGGAAGTTAAATACAAAAATACAACCTTCAATCTAGTGTCTCCGTATTGTTGTGTACTACATGTATGTAAAAGTCTTCTTACTGGCACACAGTTCTCTTCAGCCTTCGTATTCATAAGGCAGCACTCAAATGCTTTTTGCTATTTACTTCAAATTGTAAGCTGTCCTTAAAGAGCATCTTATCTATATTGCTAAACGAGTTAATTTATGCACGGCAGACGCGGCGGACTCACCGAAGCGCATGCGCACTGCGGCGGACGCAACGAAGCGCATGCGCACTGTGGCGCGGCGCCCCAGAGTCAAACGCCTTCAGACACACCAGAAGCAAAGACATCACGGCTCCACAATGAAAGAGCTCAACTAACAGAAATACACAACGAGCCCGTATGGATAAACACAATGAACGAGCACACCCACAACGCGTTTTTGACACAGCACAGGCAAAGGTGGCACGTATCCAAATGGAGGGAGCTCAACGATTAGTAATACAAACACGAGCCTGTATGGCTACGACCTGTAAACGAGCCCGTATGGATAAAAACAATGAACGAAGGCGCCTACACAAAGAAACCGCTTTAGTTCAAATAGGGGTATTGAATTAAATGGAAACTTTACCATGCCTACGACCTGTGAACTAAACCTGAGGTAAACAACAACAACAACATTTATTTATATAGCACATTTTCATACAAAAAGTAGCTCAAAGTGCTTTACATAATGAAGAAAAGAAAAAGAAAAGACAAAATACAAAATTAAAATAAGACAACATTAGTTAACATAGAAAGGAGTAAGGTCCGATGGCCAAGGTGGACAGAAAAAACAAAAAAAAACTCCAGACGGCTGGAAAAAATAATATAGTGTGCACGCCAGGTTGTACAGCCGCCCGGACGCGACCGCCCACACCACCGCATATACTAAGAAGCGCGTTGAAATGAACTGTCCCAGGACGCACCCACCCTCCATGATATTTCATCACGCAGCGGCTTCCCACCGAGGCGCATACGTACTGCGCCGTGGCGCACGCCCCAGAGTCAAACGCAGCGGCTTCCCAGAGTCAGTAGGTGGCGCCCAAACAACACAACCTGTACACTACACTTGCTCTAATCCACTGTGCCAGCAGTCAGTGTCAGCAAAGGCGACGGAATCACGTCTCCACATAGCATTAGACCAGGGATCTCAAACTCCAGTCCCGGAGGGTCGCAGTGCCTGCAGGTTTTCATTTGAACCCTTTTCTTAATTAGTGACCTGTTTTTGCTGCTAATTAACTTCTTTTGAATTCATTTCAATTGACTTGTTTTTTAAGATTTGTTCCCCGGAATTTCTTTATCATTCCACTGAATTGCTTCATTTCTTTCCTTAAACAGAATTGAAATGTGAAGTGAGGGAGCCAACAGAAGACCAGCTAAGTCAGGGCCTCAAAATCCAACCAATTTCACTCCAACCAGTTGCTTAATTAGGCGCCGAGTTTTGTTGTTAATTAAACTTATTCTTTAATTCCATGGCTTGTTGCTGCTTTCGTTGTGCAATAGCAAAACATTTTCAAAATTGTTGATTTTTTTCTTTACTTTTTCTAAGAGCTCTGCTAAAATGTTTTGTGGACCTGAGCAGATCAACATTCCTGAGACCTCCACCCTTTTTTATTTTCAGATATTGTACGATGGCCACAGTTCGCTGGTCATGTTTTAGTTCATTTCATATCTTATTATTGTTTGGCTGCTAATTAAAGAAAAAGAAACAATTAAGGGGTTTGAGTCTCCAAGAGCAAGTCAATTAAGATGAATTCAAAAGAAGTTAATTAGCAGCAAAAACAGGTCACTAATTAAGAAAACGGTTAGAATGAAAACCTGCAGCCACTGCAGTCCTCCAGGACTGAAGTTTGAGATCCCTGCATTAGACTATGTAACAATAACCAGTTCTTACAATAAGTTAAAAGTATATATCCCAGTACAGTAACAGGGGAGGCCTCATTTTATACTCCCACTCAGTCTAATGTTTGTTTTTCCCAAAGGTATGTCAGCACGCATTAATAACTGTGAATTTTTTAGAACTAAACCACTGCATCTTAAAGTCAGATTATATTTACAATTACCAGCTCTTGACAGAAATTGACAAATGTGCCGTCCATCTTTATAAAGTCTTTAGATTGTGTCCTAAGTGTAACTCCAAACCGTACAGCACTGTTAATGGAGCTGACAGACTGTATCTAGTAGAAATCAATTAATCTTGACAGGGGCAAATAAAATGGTCCTGCAGAAAACACCCAAAAGGGGCAGGAAAGTAACTGAGTATTCACCCAGTTGGCAGGCACAGACAGGTTAATTCACTGTAGTTACGCTTTTGATAGGTGCAAGCAGACCTGAAACAATGTGTGAGCACTGCAGACACGAAGGAAAAAAGAAAAAAAAAGAGGGGTCATTGCCGACACTCTGATTGAAGCAGCATTGTGGCATCCTTTATGGCTTTGTACAAAAGCTGCACACTGATGGCTTGATTATGGATTGCTGAAGAAGTCTGAAAACAAAGTACCTGGTTCAGAGGAAAATAGAACTCACTAGCTTTTCCAAACAAATGTAAGGGAAGCCTGTAATAAAAACTTTTCACGCACGACACAAAAATGCATGGAGCTTTAAATAGCATTGTTGGCTTTGTCTGTCTCTCCACCAAGTGCTCTGAAGATGGCTGATGGGGCTGATTGTTAGTTTGAGGCATGGCATGCTTTAATCACTTGCTGTTGTTTTCGATCATCATGTTTGTACTGTTCATAGACTGCCCCTCATTCTGGCAGTGGTCTCTCAAGAGGTGACAGTAGTATTTCATTCTTGATTTCTTCTCAGTGCTTGAGAAGTGCTTATTCTTCCCAGCCTGGCTGCTATCTCTTGATTAAGCAGTAAACAGAAAACCCGTTCTGGAAATCTAGTGTCTGACATCCAGAAAATGTGGCCACTCGAATGATATGAGGAATATTTTGAACAAAATAAAATAAATAAATATGCACATACAGTTGCTGGTCATAAAATTAGAATATCATGGCAAAGTTGATTTATTTCAGTACCCTAAGTTCTTGTCAATAAGCCGCGGCTTATCTAAGGAAAAAAGTTGTGAAAATGAAAAAATAGAATATCGGCTTATACATAAGTCCGGTTTATACATCCATCGCGGGGGTTGCGTTCCAGAGCCACCCGCGAAATAAGAATATCCGCGAAGTAGAAACCATATGTTTATATGGTTATTTTTATATTGTCATGCTTGGGTCACAGATTTGCGCAGAAACACAGGAGGTTGTAGAGAGACAGGAACGTTATTCAAACACTGCAAACAAACATTTGTCTCTTTTTCAAAAGTTTAAACTGTGCTCCATGACAAGACAGAGATGACAGTTCCGTCTTACAATTAAAAGAATGCAAACATATCTTCCTCTTCAAAGGAGTGAAGCAAACAAATCAATATGTCTGTTTGGCTTTTAAGTATGCGAAGCACCGCGGCACAAAGCTGTTGAAGGCGGCAGCTCACACCCCCTCCGTCAGGAGCAGACAAAGAGAGAGAGAGAGAGTTTGTTTTTCAGTCAAAAATCAATACGTGCCCTTCGAGCTTTTAAGTATGCGAAGCACTGTGCAGCATGTCTTTTCAGGAATCAGCTTTACAAAAGATAGCAACGTGAAGATAATCTTTCAGCATTTTTAGACGAGCGTCCGTATCGTCTAGGTGTGCAAACAGCCCCCCTGCTCAATCCCCCTACGTCAGGATCAGAGAAAGTCAGCACAAGAGAAAGAGAAATGTAAGCTGGGTAGCTTCTCAGCCATCTGCCAATAGCGTCCCTTGTATGAAATCAACTGGGCAAACCAACTGAGGAAGCATGTACCAGAAATTAAAAGACCCATTGTCCGCAGAAATCCGCGATATATATTTAAATATGCTTACATATAAAATCACAATTTAAATGACCGCTACGCGCTCATGTTGACTCGGCGACGCCCAGAGCAGAAAGAACGCGCTCCGGCCGCTCCAACCGCGCCATGCGGGGAGTGAGAGAGACGGCAATATCTCACACTCTCTCCCCCCTTAAAGAAATTAAATGGGCGCGAGTGAGACCACTGACCTCCCTCCCTTCTATTAGTTATAGGTTATAGTACGTTCGGCTTATCCATGAGTCCGGCTTATCTATGATACGATTTTATTTTAAAAATTCGTATGATTTTTGGTCTCCGGCTAATACATGAGTCCGGCTTATAGACAAGAACTTAGGGTAATTCCATTCAAAAAGTGAAACTTGTATATTAGATTCATTCATTACACACAGACTGATGTATTTCAAATGTTTATTTCTTTTAATGTTGATGATTATAACTGACAGCTAATGAAAGTCCCAAATTCAGTATCTCGGAAAATTCGAATATCAATTAAGACCAATGCAAAAAAAGGATTTTTAGAAATGTTGGCCAACTGAAAGGTATGAACATGAAAAGTATGAGCATGTACAGCACTCAATATTTAGTTGGGGCTCCTTTGGCCTGGATTACTGCAGCAATGCGGCGTGGCATGGAGTCGATCAGTCTGTGGCACTGCTCAGGTGTTAAGAGAGCCCATGTTGCTCTGATAGTGGCCTTCAGCTCTTCTGAATTGTTGGGTCTGGCGTATTGCATCTTCCTCTTCACAATACCCCATAGATTTTCTATGGGGTTAAGGTCAGGCGAGTTTGCTGGTCAATCAAGAACAGGGATACCATGGTCCTTAAACCAGGTACTGGTAGCTTTGACACTGTGTGCAGGTGCCAGGTCCTGTTGGAAAATGAAATCTGCATCTCTATAAAGTTTGTCAGCAGCAGGAAGCATGAAGTGCTCTAAAGCTTCCTGGTAGACGGCTGCGTTGACCTTGGACCTCAGAAAACACAATGGACCAACACCAGCAGATGACATGGCACCCCAAACCATCACTGACTGTGGAAACTTTACACTGGACCACACACAACGTGGATTCTGTGCCTCTCCTCTCTTCCTCCAGACTCTGGGACCTTGATTTCCAAAGGAAATGCAAAATTTACTTTCATCAGAGAACATAACTTTGGACCACTCAGCAGCAGTCCAAAGGCGAGACGCTTCTGACGCTGTCTCTTGTTCAAGAGTGGCTTGACACAAGGAATGCGACAGCTGAAACCCATATCTTGCATACGTCTGTGCGTGGTGGTTCTTGAAGCACTGACTCCAGCTGCAGTCCACTCTTTGTGAATCTCCCCCACATTTTTGTTTCACAATCCTCTCCAGGGTGCGGTTATCCCTATTGCTTGTACACTTTTTTCTACCACATCTTGTCCTTCCCTTCGCCTCTCTATTAATGTGCTTGGACACAGAGCTCTGTGAACAGCCAGCCTCTTTAGCAATGACCTTTTGTGTCTTGCCGTCCTCCTTGTGCAAGGTGTCAATGGTCGTCTTTTGGACAACTGTCAAGTCAGCAGTCTTCCCCGTGATTGTGTAGCCTACAGAACTAGACTGAGAGACCATTTAAAGGCTTTTGCAGGTGTTTTGAGTTAATTAGCTGATTAGAGTGTGGCACCAGGTGTCTTCAATATTGAACCTTTTCACAATATTCTAATTTTCCGAGATACTGAATTTGGGACTTTCATTAGTTGTCAGTTATAATCATCAACATTAAAAGAAATAAACATTTGAAATACATCAGTCTGTGTGTAATGAATGAATCTAATATACAAGTTTCACTTTTTGAATGGAATTACTGAAATAAATCAACTTTGTCATGATATTCTAATTTTATGACCAGCACCTGTAAATGAATGTATTGTGAAATGTGTCGATCTGTACATGAAAACATAATGAAATACTGTATAAGCATCATGAATTACAAAGGTAAATCGAAAAGTAAAGAAAACTTCCAAATCATTCTGCAACAGATAGAAGCTGACACAATGCAATACATTCATGATGGCTTATGGGTAGTTTGAACACACACAACACAGCTCTCTGCCGTTAGTCTAGTTCTGGGGTGTCCAACTCTGGTCCTGGTTCAAACCATTTTCTTAATTAATGAGCCGTTTTTGCTGCTGTTTAACTTGTTTTGCCTTTATTTTAATTGACGTGACTCGGATCCCTTAGTTGTTTCTTTTTCGTTAATGAGAAGCCAAACAATAATGCGACACAAAACAAGCCTCCATATGACCAGCTAACCTGAAAATAAAGAAAGGTGAAGATCTTGGTCATGTTGGTTCTGCTCAGGTCACCAAAACATCTTGACGGTGGTCTTCAACTGTCTGCTATGGCAGAATGAGAGCAGCAACAAGTCCTGATATTCAATAACAGCTTTAATTAACAGCAAGAATTGGCTTCACCTTAACAAACTGGTTGGAGTGAAATTGGCTGGAGTTTGACATTCCAGTTTAGCTGGTCATCTGTTGGCTCATTTCACATTTCATTTCTGTTTGGCTGCCATTTAATGAAGAAACAAATCAACTCAGAGGACTGAATCCTTAAAAACAGGGGATTATAATGAAAGGAAAGGAAGTTAATTAGCAATGAAAACTGGTCACTGTTTAGGAAAAGTGTTAGAATGAAAACCTGCAGCCACTGCGGCCCACCAGGAGTGAAGCTGGACACCCGTGGTCTAGTTGAATCCAAGGTCAAATGAACACTGACGTGCCATTGCGGGATGGCACCATTGTTAAACAATGTGTTGAAGTGAGATTTCTTTGGACAGTGGAAAAGCAACCTACTGAAATTCACCAAAGGATGTGGGCTTGTGCAGATCAGTAAGCTGTTTAGGGACCTATCTTGTGTAAACTTTTTGGTACCCCAAGACATCATGTACTATGGCCTGTGCAGATCCATGGCTGATATCCAAATGTGCAACAACAGTGGACAACATAATACATCAATCGCCATGTCGATGTGTGCTTGTGTGTGTGATGTGGTTGGTCAACCAGATCAAGCTCTCAACAGTTACAGTTGTTCTTCCTGATTTCTACCACTTCCCACTTCTGTAATGAGCCAACATCCTTCGATGAATTTCAACAGGTTTCATTCCCTCTGCCCGAAGAAATATCACTTTGCGACATTGTTCAACAATAGTGCAATCCATGTTCATTTGACCTTGGCTTCAACTAAGACTAACAGCAGAGATCTGTGTTGTGCATGTGTCAAACTACCCATAAGCCATCACAATCACATTGTGTTGTGTCAGCTTACAGTTACAGTGTAATTTTCCAATTGCCTTTACTCTCATATATTGTCATAGAGGACATGGGTTGACTATCATCCTGGCCAGGATGGATGGTTATTTCCTTTTATAATAGAAGAATGGAAGGAGATTGCCTCCCAGAGCCATTGTGTCCCTCCTACATGATAGGTGACAGTATCCCTCTAATAGATCTCCCATAGTGACACCCACAGTGCTGCGTTGTAGTTGTTTTCCTGATGAATAGTCCTGCTGGGTTCCTTGTGTGCTACCAGAGGTGCTGTTGGGAAAGGACTTATCCAATTTAAGGATATGTCACATGGCTCAGAAGTGCTTTCTGGATGCAAGTTGTGGCACCAGACGTATTCATGGGTCTGACATAAAAGAAGCTGCTTTGCCTCACCCAGGTGAGTTGGAGTTAGTTGGCAGAGGAAAAAATCACCACTCACTTGGGGAGTAGAAGAGGAAAGAAGAAATAAAAAATGTATTGTGATTGTGATTGTGGCTTGTACAAGTACCCTGTTTAAGGAATTCCATTTAAATAAACAATCTTTGAACCCGGCACTTGTGTGGAGTTGTGTCTGGCTTGGGATTCTGAGGTGCCCCCTTACTAGTGACGGGCGTTTTTATTTAGTGATTTGATTCCTTTAGAACCGCCCCTCACTGCCCCCATTCATTCTCAATAGCAAGCCTGCTTGTACTGTTACGCACATAGCAGGAAGTTGTCTCTTGTCAGTACAGGGTGGTCCAGATCTAATTATGCAGATCCAGATCGTTTGGATGACTTTGATTTATGTGGGGACGATTCCAGTTCGGCGCGAAGACGATTCTTTGTGTCGTCAGTTAGCACACTTCTCGATTGTCCGGGATTTTTCGGGTCATTTTCTATGTAATAAACTGAATAAGTTAAAGCGTAATGAAAATTGCATAATTAGATCTGGACTACCCTATACATCAGACATGTTGACGACTGGTACCTAATCTGCTGTGACAGCGTGTACAGTGCTGTACAGAAGAGCTCATCTTAACCTTTTGTCTTCACTCTTCAAGAATGTCTCTGAAATACAAATCTGATGCAAGTGCTGGAGATATAGTAAAGAAGAGAAAAACCATCACCATTGAAAATAAAGTAGAAATAATAAAAAGGTCAGAAAGAGGTGACACTCCATCATTCACTGGCAGAGCACTTGGTTACAGTAGTTATTTTGAAATAAAATAACTACTTCACTGTACTTCTAGTTAGTGGACAGTTAATTTTAGGAGCTTCTGTCAACTGCTCCATTTCTGCTTTGTGTTCTTGTTCTGACGCTTTTTTCTTTTTCTTATTGTCTTACCTGCCGTTTCAGTACCTCCCTGCAGAGAAAGCTGATTTTTTTTTATATTTTTTAAATTGTTTAAAAGAGTTATAGACAATATTTTTTATACAATACAATACATTATTTTTGTATAGCACAAAATCACACAAGAATTGCCACAATGGGCTTTAACAGGCCCTGCCTTTTGACAGCCCCCCAGCCTTGACTCTTTAAGAAGACAAGGAAAAACCCTTGAAGGGAAAAAAAAAATGGAAGAAACCTTTGGAAAGGCAATTCAAAGACACACCCATTTCCAGGTAGGTTGAGCGTGCAGTGGGTGTCAAAAAAGAAGGGGGTCAATACAATACAATACACAGGACAGAACACAAGTAATCTTTAATACAATATAATAGTGCAATAGAAATATTACAAGTACAGAGCAGAATTCAACAGTAGATGATATCACATAATAGGATTTGGATTTGTACTTGGAGACCACGGCCATCAAGCTGCCTTCCCCCTATTGGCCATTCCACATCTGAGTCAGTGCTGGGCCAGCCAATCCGATGAAAGGACCTCTCTACCCGATGACTCCTGCGATCCTCCATCAGAAATGATATTTGAAACTGTAGGCTTTAATTACATGTCTTTATTTCTTTCTTGAACTATTAATCTCAGTAAATTGCTCAACTAATCACATGAAAGAGGAAGTGCCAGCGGAGACAGTGGACAGAAGACTAAACTAGCAGAAATGAAACTGACCTCTGTGAAAAGGCATGTCTGGCAGAATGAAAGGCTAAGAACTCCAAATGATCAACTGGTCATTTTTGTGGACTTTCCACATGCATAAAAACAAAGCTTTCAAGCCATTGGTATATCTTTGCACATGCACACCACGCGAACATATGCTGATGTGGTTTGTCGAAATGACAGTGAACAGAGAGGGGCTAGGGGTGTTCAACGTGGCACTGGAAAATTTTTAAAATTTGCTTAAAGGGAAAGAACTGATTTGGAAAGAGAGAAGAACCAGGAATCAGGAGAATCAGAAAGCACAAGGCCATGCAGTGATGTTACACACATTTGCGTGTATTTCAGACAGCATCGTCTATGACAGCTCCTCAAATAGCCAAGTTATTTAACTGATTTACTACACCCATTTGCTTTTATTTGCTTTCGGTTTTGTTTTATCACATTAAGAATATTTAATAACGTTAAAATCTATAATGACTGGATTAAGTTTACACCTGACCCTTGCTTACTTGGTTGCTCTATCCATCCCTTAGGATGTAGAGAAAAGGAAGAGACGTCCTCTAATAGGAGAAGTGAGATGCAGTAGCACTCAGTTCTGGGTACGGATGGTCCGTAGTCCCAGTGGCATTGTGTCTGCGGGCTTTGTGCCACTCCAGGCAAAGTTGAGTGCAAGAACACGAGTTGAGGAGGAGGACATCTTTGTGTGGATCTACATATCAAAGAATCTTGGTGTTGGAAAAAGAGTATTTCATGTTTCCAGAGAGGGTCACCCCAAACCCCTTCCATTATAAAACAATCCTATCTCCCGATTTTTCTTGTAGTACTCAAATTAAACATTCAAATCAATGTTTTTCTTTTTTCCAGTGGTGCTCCTAATAGCCTACTAGAACCAGTAAAACAGCAGCCTTGAGATGAGGGGATTTATTTTCAGCAGCAAAACCTTAAACAATAAACCATTATCAAACCGCTCCATGTGCAGTATTTTCTAATACATTTTTGTTTTGGTGACATAATTAATTTGACCAAATTAGTTTGGGCCCATAAAGAGCCTTTTGTTCCTGCCAATTCAAATGAGTCTGGGCATAAATAAGCAAAACATAATCAGTGGACTGTCAAAGGGTTACGTTTTTATTGTGGGGATGTTGGATACAGGATTCCTATATTTTCCAAACTGTGGATAAAATAGAAACGTAACTGTAAGTGTAAGAGCCATTTTCCTAGTTCTATAAAATTTATGAATATTTATTAGATGACCATGCATAATCTATGGGAGGTTCCTATAACCCCCGTAAATAGAATCGTATTGGTATATTCTTGCCATTTCTAACAGCTTGGAGTAAACATTACTCTTCAGTTAGTTAGTGACAGCCTTGCCATGAGTAAGGTGTGGAAGGCATAAGGTTTCTAACCGTGCCTGGGCACATGCCTATATGCCAACCGGCTTATGGGCCTTTTGAGTGTGTGAAGTAAATATGTAAGAAAACGGCACTTAATTTATGTGCTGTGCCATACGTTTAAAGCGTACAGAAGAAGAAGTAGAGAACCTTTAAGTAGAGGAGAAGAAATTATGAACCTTTAAGTAGAGAAATAATTAAAGTTTTTCAAGAAAGGCTAAGTCTATAGAAAATACATTTTTCCCTATTTTTTACACTTTTATTCTATGTGTGTAACTATTTTTCCTTTATTCTTGTGTGGATTATTTGCTTTTAACTTTCACTAAATATTTTTAAAACAAACTTTTGGACTTTGAGATTTCTTTCGGCACACGTCTTACCCGTGTTTGACCACACCTATATCTCGGCAGCTACAGTAAGCTTTGAGTTATGTTATGGAGGACCACAATCAAAGAAAATAAGCAGTGCTCATATAAATCCAGAAAACAATTGATTTTATGACAATGCAGAGAGTTTTATTCGTTTTGGGCTTCTATAACAATTATTGACTGTAAAAAAGAAAGCTACATATCACTTCTCTGGATGTTGATCCCATTGGAAGAAGATAGATAGATAGATAGATAGATAGATAGATAGATAGATAGATAGATAGATAGATAGATAGATAGATAGATAGATAGATAGATAGATAGATAGATAGATAGATAGATAGATAGATAGATAGATAGATACTTTATTAATCCCAAGGGGAAATTCATATACTCCAGCAGCACCTTACAGATACAAAAAACAATATTAAATTAAAGATTGATAATAATGTAGGTAAAAACAGATGAAGTGAAGTTATTATCCTGGATAATTCAGGAGGGGTGAACCACTCACCAGTCTGCACTGATGAAGCAATGGTGGAAAAAGTGGGCAGCTTCTAATTTCTCAGTCTGCACATCTCAGGGAAACTAAACTGGACTCAGAACACCTCTTCCATCATCCTAAAAGCACAGCAGCACTTTCACTTTCTCAGATGCTGGAGGAATAGTTGTATGAAGAAAGAAATAGTGGTGATCTTCTGCTGGAACTTTTTTGAGAGCTTGTGTGTGTGTACAGGAGGAATCACAGTCTGATATGGGAATACCACAACCCAGGAAAGGAGACCATATATACCGAACACTGCAGAAACAGGACTAAAGCAATTCTGTGCGACCCTGCTTACTCTGAGCACAGTCTGTTTTCCAAACTGAGGTCAGGCCATAGGGCTGCTAGTATCAAAGCTGGCACCTCTCAGATCAAAAACAGTTTTTAACCATCTGCAGTCTGTCTCCTTAATAATGTACATCAGAGTTGGAACAAGTAAATTGTACCTTAACATACATTAAACATCAATCAACATACCACCTTGTCAAGGGATTGTTCCATATTGTTTTTGTATTGTCTTGCACTTGCTTTGTCATGTACTGTGTTGTATATGGGTGAAATGTACTGTGTTACATGTACCTGACTGGACAGATCAAGTAAGATATCCTATGTGCATCTGTGCAAAAAGGCAAATAAAGAATCTTCAGTCTTGAGTCTTGAATCTAGGGTGTCTTCATTGGGAAAAGTGACATTTCTTGTTTTGAAAACCCAAAGCATAAAGTTATTTTGGGATTTTCCAAATTTTTAACTTTTCACTCGGAACAAAACAAGGTTACTGCTTTCTGAGAATATTTCTTCTCTTCCTCTACTAATACAGAATATATCAGCAGATGTTCCACCCCATTAGTGCAAACAATAATCAGATGTTTTTAGCAAGATAGATAGAAATTGTGGAGAATACAGACAGACAGACTGACAACAGATGTCCAAAAACACGCACGTTTAATATTCCTTTTGGCTTTACAACACCACACAATGCATGGATCTGCTATAATTGCTCACAGTCCCTTCTTTCCTTTACTCTCACTCTCTCAATTCTTCTGCCACCTCTACTCTCCTCCCCTCACAAGCTCTGTCCTCTTCCTCCTGACTCCAGCTCCGGCTCATCTAATGGAGTGAGGTGGCCCCTTTTATAACGCCCCGAATGTGCTCCGGGTGCTCCATGACGATCTTCCGGCAACACTTTCTGATGTGGCTAGTGTGACAGAAGTGCTGCAGTCCAAGGCCCTGTAATCCTCCGGTGGCCACAGGCTCCAACAGGGTTGAGCTTCTAAGCTCTGATCCCGTGGCCCGGCTGCCCTCTCCTGGCCCAGGGAAGGTATTGTTCCTCTCCTGGTCCTTCTACCTTCCAGGCCTCTATGAACAGTCAACGTGGCTCAGAGGTGCATGTGGACTGTAGCACAGACTAACATAAATAGCAGCGTGTTTTCCGAGGCGTCGCGTCCGAGTTGGTGGGCGTGGCTCTGCGAGTTGTCGTTGTATCCAATGGTCTTAGAGTTGGTGGGCGTGGCTGTCTTGCGTGCTTTCCATGGGTGTCTACTTGTCGGCGGCTTAGTGAATTATATAGATAGATAGATAGATAGATAGATAGATAGATAGATAGATAGATAGATAGATAGATAGATAGATAGATAGATAGATAGATAGATAGATAGATAGATAGATAGATAGATAGATAGATAGATAGATAGATAGATAGATAGATAATTTTGTTTCAGAAATAATGTATAAAGTATGTGTGTAACGGAAAATATATTACCGAGTCACTTCTGTTTGCTGTTTCTTCTCTCTCTCATTATACTGCAATTCCAAAGATACAAAGGAGCACATAAAACTCAGCTTTCTTATCAACTAAACTTTGTTTAATTTTCATCTAGAAACTTCTGTGTTTTCCATGTTTACTAGTTTACATATGGATGAATACATACTAGCTGATCCAAACAGTTCTGCACACTTTGTCCCCATTTCTCTATCATTTTATTCTTTCGTGCACACGTGTGGTAGAATTTACCAAGCAGCACGCACAGCCATGCAGTTAGCTCAGTGACAGGTAAGCAGCTCAGTCGGTGGCTGTCACTTTAGCAGAGCTGCTTGTAATTCCCAGTGCCCTAAGTATTGTCTCCCAGAGAGTAATGCTTCTGGGAGGTAGGTCTGAAGCTTTTTGTGATCCCCCAGCAAACACAGCACATCTATGCTGAGGAATCAATCATCAGTTAGTGGTGGCTTTTTATTGCATCATTACGCCTTTCCAGACTTAATGAGGTACTATGTCCATTATCAAATACAGTATAATGTTTACCATAAGGGCAACATACTGTACATAGACATGATTCATTTTGGTGTAAATTATTTTTTGTGGTATGGTAAAGTGCAATAATATTGCTTCGGTAATTGTGTTGGTAATAAAACATTGTGCATTTTTTTGTTAATATTTCCATTATCTAAAAGTTATCTACAAAATCTGGTTACAGATGTTGACAGGAACAGAAATCATTCAAAGCCGAGGGTTGCCTGTATATGTATTTGTGTACAGATGTGACAAATGTCTCTATGAAGAAAAAGAAGAGCCCACAATTATCTATGAAATAACTTGAAACTGACAAAAGTAATTGGCACATATCATTATTTATTTTGTATTTAACAAAAATCAGACTTTGCTTTAGAGTTTTGATTGAACCAGAGGTGGCCTTTGGATGTGGCGACTAGGGCAATCGCCCCAGGCCCCGCGCCTGAGGGGGACGCCGCGATAGGAGATTCTTTTTTCACCGTCAGCTCATCATACAAATATGCGGGGCCTCTACAAGACATTCAAATCCGTTATAGACTGAAAAACGGTACGTGGTGGAAAGAAGCTTTTCAAAGTTGAAACTTATCAAAAACTATCTGCGATCAACAATGTCGCAAAACAGACTGTTTAGTTTAGCTATTTTGTTAATCGAAAAGGAACTTGCCTCAACATTGGACTACGAGGATCTTATCAACAATTTTGCTCAGCGAAAAGCCAGAAAAGTGTACTTCCGTCTGTGACTGTCAAAGCAGCTGTTTGGTAAGTGTTCGTTTTATTACAAGTGTTTTGGTTCTCCGTAATTAAATAAATTTGCCGACTCCAGCGGGTTTGGCAGAAACGACTGTTATCTAGTTTGTTAATTTTGCATGCAAAATGTTTCTGAATCATTAATTAAATTGGTTAAAGGCCACTAAACCAATATATGAAAAATTGCAATACGTAATGTAATCAAACGGCCAATGGTACCTACATAAGGCACCATGTTTTTTAACAATAATAAGGCATACAGCATTAGAGGCGGACAAGCCCGTGAGCATGGTGGTACGGTATATAGCCTACACTTATGGCCCCGCATATAACACTCACCCAAGGCCCTGCATACTCCTAAGGCTGCCTCTGATTGAACAGAATATTTAAAATAATAACACAAATGGAAGCGGGTTGGAAAATGGATGGATGGATGGATGGATGGAAATGGTGTGGACAAAAATGATTGAAACCCCCATATTTTGCTGCACAACCTTTAGAATCAATCACTGCAAACAAGCAACTCCTGGAGCTTTCCATCAGACTTCTGTACCTGTCCACTCATCCTGAGCAAACTGCCCCAGCTGTGTTAGGTTTGAAGGGGTCTTCTCCAAACTGCCTGTTTCAGTTTTTTTCCATGGATGTTTGAAAGGATTCAAATCAGGGCTCATAGAAGGCTACTTCGGAACAGTCCAATGTGTTGTTCTCAGCCATTCTTGGGTGCTTTTAGCTGTGTGTTTTGGCTCATTATCCCGTTGGAGGTTTCATGACCTAGGACTGACTCAGAGCTTTCTGACGTTGGCAGTATGTTTCGCCCCAGAATGTCTTAATAGTCTTGAGATTTCATTGTTCTCTTCACAGACTCAAGGCCCCCCATGCCAGACTCAACAAAGGAGCAACCAAAGCATAATAATGAGCCTCCTACTTTGTTTCACAGTAGGTGTGGTGTTCTTTTCTTTCAAAGCTTCATTTTTTCATGTGTGGACTGAACATAGAGCTGATATGACTTGCCAAAGCTCTTTTTGTCTCATCTGGCTTTGTCAATGTGTAAATCAGAGAGCACAGAGTGTCAGGGTCATCAGGTGCTATAGATAAGTAAAGCTGTGTGTCATCAGATGACAACAATTATTTCTCAAATTGTTATGTAAAGCGAAACTCCAATTCAATGTTGCCCTTATTGTTTTGTTCATCACTGCTAATAACTGTCAGGTTTCTGAAGCTGAGATGCACTAGACCCCATTTTTGCTTGCAAAGATAAACCAGATTTTTAAAAAATGCATAAATAAATAAAAGCAAATTACAACATACTGAAAAGACATGAAGTATTTAAGAACTGATAATATACTACTGCCTACAGACAACTTAGTAAAAAGCAACAAAGCATCGCTTTCTTAAAGCGCTGAGGGAACACAATAGAGATCAATTAGCAGGACCAGTTGGATTATTACTAGGCAAATCATACACTTATCATGTTTCTGGTAACACAAGTAGAATTCGCGTTGTACTAATAATTAAGGGGAGGCAAACTGTGCCTAATAACAGAGTGCATACCTACAATTAATCTGAGTTAATCTCTACTTTGTGTTCAGATATACAGTAGAATAAGGAGTTTAATTACACTTCACTGCATCATACTGGGGTAAAATTAGATCTGCCGAAATGAGATTTTTTTCTGCTTTTCGGTAACTTTGAGAAATATTTTAAGCAGTATGTGTGTACTGTAAATTCTGAAGTGGTTGGAGTTCTGCTTACAAACACTTTGAGATGCCTTCTAACAGGAAGGCGAGGGCCAGGCATAATGACTGAAGGGCACACCTGTGACAGACCCCACCGGGAAGCTCATATTTCCCACACAAAGCAACTGAAAGAGGAACAAAAGGAAGTGCATACTTGGAAATACTCATTTCAGTGTCTGAAACGACAGTAAAATGGGCTACACAGTCATCTTCTATTACTTAGTGCCTTTCAGTGCAGCTTTGGAAAGCTAATATGGGATGGTATACAAAAAGGTAAAATGTAAACTGTTTTAACCAAATTAAATATAATAAATGTCAAAAACATACACTACATAGCCAAACGTTTATGAACAACTGATCATCACATTTATATGAGCTTGTTGGACATCCCATTTCAAAGCCATGCAACTTTCCACTTTGCAGATGTAAGGGCCTTCACTCTTCTAGAAAGGCTTTTCACAAGATTTGGGAGAGGAGTGTTCATTGGAATTTGTGCTCTTTCAGGCAAAAGAGCATTTGTGAGGTCAGGTGCTGATGTTGGCCCGCATTCAATGTTCCAGTTCATCTCAAAGGTGTCCTGAAGCATTGAGGTTTGTGTTCTGCGCAGGCCACGTAAGTTCCTCCACATCTTTATGGATCTGGTTTTGTGTGCAGGGACACAGTCATGCTGGTACACAAAAAGGCCTTTGAAAAATGTCTTTGTGTGCTGTAGTATTAACAGTACCCTACACTGCAACCAAGGGGCTATGGCAAGACATGTCAGGGGTCTGTGACAGATCAGGGTTGGTACAGGATTTTATAAAAATAGTGCAGCTCAGATTCTGTGCATGTTGATATATGAAGGATAAAATGGGTGGCCAAAGAACCAGGTAAATTCACATGTGTGAGAGCAATCAGTGCAGCCATCTCTCATTAGTGCTTCATGGATAGTTAAGGGAAGCTGCTACACTCAAGTCAAGTTGGGGAGCATGTACAGTGCTGGTACAGTGCTTTGCCGCACCCACTACACGTCGAAACAGCTTGGGATCCCGGTTGGCAACCCTCCAGGCAGACACGCGGTCCAGTCCCACCCTCCGGAAATGACCCTCTATCGGCCACAGCCAGGCGTTACGTGGGTGACCCCTTGGCCTGGTCCAGCCACTTGGGTCCCCAACAATGAGATCACCCTCTGGGAAACGTGCCACATGGCCGTAGTGCTGTAACTGACGCTCCCTCTGCTCCCAATGCAGGTAATGTGCCTCATTCGGGACTCTATGAGCAACTGTTCATTCGACATAAAGTCAAACCAAGGGTACCAAAGAATTTTCCGGAGAGACAAAGTACCAAAGGAGTCCAGTCTTCATCTCAGGTCACTGGATAGCGTCCATGTCTCACAACCATATAGTAAGACAGGAAGCACCGGGACTCTAAAGACTTGGACATTCGTCCTTTTGCATATCAGGAGCGCCACACACTTTTTTCCAGCGACCTCATGACCCCCCCATGCTCTTCCAATCCGTCTACTGACTTCACAGGAAGAGTCACCAGAGACATGAATGTCAATGCCAAGGTAAGTAAACCTCTCAACAAGGTTGACACTCTCTCCGCAGACAGACACACTGCTGATGGCCGTGCATAAGAGGTCATTAAAGGCCTGGATCTTTGGTTTTTATCCAGGACACTCGCAAGCCCAGACACTCAGACCCCTCACTCAGTCTCTCGAGTGCCCGGATCAGAGCCTCCTTTGACTCTACGAAGATCACAGCATCGTCAGCAAAGTCAAGATCCGTGAATCTTTCTCCACAACCAGATGCCCCACAACCGGTGAACCCCACGACCTTGCCCAACACCCAGTCCATACAAGCATTAAACAGAGTAGGAGCAGAACACACCCCTGACGAACCCCAGAATCAACTGGGAAAACCGCAGAGGTCCTGCCTCCACTCTGCACAGCACTCACAGTACCAGTGTACAGGCCAGCCATGATATCCAGCAACCTCGAGGGGATCCCACGAACCCTCAGGATGTCCCACAGGGCAGCTCGATCAAGTTGAACACCTTGCGAAAATTGACAAAGGCTGCAAAGAAACTCTGCCGATATTCGAGTTTGCGCTCCATGAGAACCCTCAGTGCCAGGATGCGGTCGATGGTAGACTTCTTAGGTGTACAACCAGACTGTTCCAGTCGCTGGTAGGTGAGCAAGTGATCACGGATCCGATTGAGGATGACCCTAGCAAGGACCTTACCCGGCACTGAGAACAGTGTTATCCCCCTGTAGTTGCTGCAATCCAGGCGATCACCCTTCCCTTTCCAGATAGGGACAACAAGTCCCATTTTCCAGTCAGTTGGGATGATGCCAGTCTCCAAAATGGAAGCAAAGATTGCTTGCAATGCCAGGAGGACAGCTTTGACACCAGCCTGGAGAAGTTCACCCCGGATACCACAGATCCCTGCAGCCTTTCCCCCCCTCAGCTGGTTCACCACCTGTGCAATCTCAGTGAGACTGGGTGGTTCACAGCTAATTAGAGGATCAGCCTCAAGAACCGGGGACCCAGAGATATCCAACGTCCTAGCCGGAGGACCAGCTTTGAACAACTGCTCAAAGTAGCCAGCCCAGCAGGTCATAACTGCAGTGTCATCCATAAGGACCGTTCCATCAGCTGCCCTGACTGCGAATCTCTGAGGAACAGATTCAGATGTGCGTAATGCTTCGATTCCTCTGTAAGCAGGACGTGGGTTGCTAGACCACAGATGGTGTGCCACTTGTTCACAGATTCCTCTAACAAACGCCTCTTTATCTGCCCTCAGAGCCCTCTCAGCCGTCCATCGCAGTTCCCAGTACAGACCAGAGTTGCCATTGAGCCATGTGCTGCGACTCCTCTCGATGATATCCAGGGTGCCCTGCGAGATGAAACACCTCCTTCTGGGAACACCGGTAACACCAACACAACCCTCAGCAACCTTCAGGGTCTTGTCATGGAAGGTCTCCCACATCACATTAGGATCGGCAGTCGTACCCAAATCTGAAAGTTCCTCACACAAACTACGTCCAGATTCATTAGAAACAGCCTGATCTTGGAGTCTGGCCAAGTCCAGGCTCATTTTCCTAGTAGGTGGTAACCTACTGGACCTAAGCTAGATCTTAAGAGTAGCAACAACAAGTCTGTAGTCAGAATTCACAAACCGGGCAGTTCTGTAGACCCTGCAGTTTTGCAAGAGCCTTCAGCGTCTGCCCACGAGGATGTGATCGATCTCCTTAAACGCACCACCTGTACTGGAGTACCAAGTCCAACGATGCGGTTCAGGGCGCTGGAACCAAGATCCAGTGATTCACAGCCCCTGACCTTTTCCAAAATCAAGGAACATGGATCCACTTTCACCACGGTCACCAGACCCATGGAGACAGAGACAATCCTCATAGCCAGCCCTGTCAGCCCCAGTGGATGCATTGAAGTTGCCCATGACCAGAGGAGTGTCACCCCATGGGCACCCATAAACCAACGAGTGAAGCTGCAAATAAAATGTCTCCCTCATCAAGACATTACTCACCGTGGTTGGAGTATACACTGAGACAACAGATAAGGTACCCAGGGAGTGCCGTAATCTGAGTCCCATAATACGCTTGTTGAAAGGAGTGACATCGGACACCATCGGAAGAAGCCAATCCGATACAGTAACAGCTAATCCCCGAGTATGACAGCCATCAGACCGACCAGACCAATAAAAGGTGTATCCACCTAAAGAGATCTGGCCAGTCCCCGGTCTGCGCACCTCAGAGAGTGCCGCCACTGAAATGCGGAGTTTACGCAGCTCCTCCTACAGCAGAGGAAGATGATCATCTTTCCAGAGAGACAAGACATTCCATGCGCCCACCCGTATGGGCTGCCTTAAATTGGGACCCGAGTGCTGCCGTGCAGTAGACGATGCCTCAGAACCACACCAGTTCCGATCCCCAACAGACCTGACCCTATTGGCTCTCCAAACGGTTTCGACTCTTCCGGGGATGGGGCTCCCGAGGGCTTTCCCCCATCCCCTTCATGATGCGAGCAGCCTTCCTATGGGCGGCTACAGCAGAGCTACTCCCGCAGAGAGCAAAAAGGAGTCCTTTCTGTAGTCTCTGAGCTTTGTGAAGTTTTTTTTTTACGGTGGCCGGAGTGCTAATCCTGCCACCAAACCCCATGATTTCCCTGCAAGATGGAGGACCGCTTGCAGGGCCGGATGCAGTTTAACATCATACCCAGGACATAACACTCATATAAAAGGATATAAAAGGTCTGAGTAGGTTAGAAAAGGATGAGGAAAAAAAGGAAGAAAGTATGATGTGTCTGTGCCAGTAGCCCTGGAGCATCTGGTAGTTTATAGGATGGACCAGTAGCAAGTGAGGGAACAAACATAAATATTCAAAACAGTGCAGTGTTTATTATAAAGTGCTCAGCAGAATAAATACATTTTGCAAAACAAATTCTCAGCAAATTGATCTTTATGAAAACAGTGTCAGGATGTGTGCAATAAATATTTAAAAATCAATGAAATCCAATTCTCTTTCTATACTGTGAAACCATCCTCCCTCAGGAAGTCCCCAGCAATTCCAGCTGCCCGGGCACCACTGATGCATTGCCTTTCTCTGGTGAGGACCTCAATAGCATCCAAAGTCACCTTCTGACTCTTGTAACACCTATTTCCATGATGCCCATTCTTTCCCTGCCACCCCCTTCGGTCACTGAAAGTAGTTATCCACCAGTCCTTCCAGTAACAAACTCACCTTTACTGCTCTTTAATACATTGGCAGCAAGCTTGACCAGTTGCTGTTTCAATAGCTCCTCATCATCCTGAGATACTGCTCCAAAACATTGGCAGCACCTATGTTACCCATGCTACCCTTCAGAGAGATTTACAGAGCTTCTCTCACGAGTGCCTCTTCTTTTCCCTCCCCATAGATCTCTTTGTCCTGTGGCTCCTGGTCCTGCATGAACACCGCGCTACATCAGCCAGTAATCAGCACTCATAGTTCCAAGCATTCATTTGCAACTCACTAAAACTCGCTACTCAGTAAGCGCTAAAATCATTAAACAATTTTCTGAAATACAATTCTCATCCCGCCATAGACAGAAAGTCAGAGAGAGAGAAAGGGAGAGTGCACAGAGGATCGGGTGGTACCAGTGCAGAAGAAAAGTGACAAAGTGGTCAGGGATGTCTCACGGTGGAGGATCACATCGGCTGAGCGTTTTGGAGCAGAGGTGTTTGTGGGCTCCGGCATTAGCAGAAAGAGGGAACTGGGCTCAGTGAGTGCCAGTGGGTACCTACGAAAATGGCTACAACAAGACCTGGAATGAGGACTGTATTCGTCTGTGTTTAAGCCCTAGTGAGTATAATCTGAGATAAGGCAGGCCAGGGATTCGAAAAAGAGAGAAGAAAAAGCACTGCCAGATAGTGAAGCAAGACTCATTACTCCAGAGAACACGTTTGCACTGCTCTACAGATCAATGGTGGCATGCTTTACAGCACACCAGCCAACACTTGGCATTGCACATTAGTGATCTTAGGCTTGTGTGCAGCAGTCTATGCGTCAACTTCTGCCATATTCACTTTCTGTGTGACATCTGCACATCCTTGCGAATGTGAGTCTTTTACAACCCCAATTCCAAAAAAGTTGGAACAGTATCAAAAACGCTAATAAAAACAAAAAGGAGTCTATTTGTAAATTATTTATACCCTGTACTATACTGTACTATAAGACAGGGATGTAGATTGACCAGCAAACTGAGTTTTGTCCTTAGACTCTGCTCCCACTTCACCACCACAGATCAGTACACTGCCCACAGAATTGCTATCGCCACTCAGATCCAATTGTGGATATCACGTCCCCTTTGTCCATCACTCATGACCAAGATCTCGAGGTAATTTGTGCTCCTCCACTAAGGGCAGTTGTTCCCTCCCCCACCCAGATAGAGCAATCCACTCTTTTCTGGGAGAGAATCTGTGATGCCCCAGCCCTGAAGCCGAGGTTACATTCTTATATCTGGGGCTTTGCTAAATACGAACCGAGGACAGACGAGTGAGTGAGGCAGACAAGTGCAACTTTAAAATCAAATTTATGATAGTTTATTAAAAACAGGGGGGGGGGGGGGTGCAAAACAGCGCAATAAATACAGTGGTGTGAAAAACTATTTGCCCCCTTCCTGATTTCTTATTCTTTTGCATGTTTGTCACACAAAATGTTTCTGATCATCAAACACATTTAAGCATTAGTCAAATATAACACAAGTAAACACAAAATGCAGTTTGTAAATGGTGGTTTTTATTATTTAGGGAGAAAAAAAAATCCAAACCTACATGGCCCTGTGTGAAAAAGTAATTGCCCCCTGAACCTAATAACTGGTTGGGCCACCCTTAGCAGCAATAACTGCAATCAAGCATTTGCGATAACTTGCAATGAGTCTTTTACAGCGCTCTGGAGGAATGTTGGCCCACTCATCTTTGCAAAATTGTTGTAATTCAGCTTTATTTGAGGGTTTTCTAGCATGAACCACCTTTTTAAGGTCATGCCATAGCATCTCAATTGGATTCAGGTCAGGACTTTGACTAGGCCACTCCAAAGTCTTCATTTTGTTTTTCTTCAGCCATTCAGAGGTGGATTTGCTGGTGTGTTTTGGGTCATTGTCCTGTTGCAGCACCCAAGATCGCTTCAGCTTGAGTTGACGAACAGATGGCCGGACATTCTCCTTCAGGATTTTTTGGTAGACAGTAGATTTCATGGTTCCATCTATCACAGCAAGCCTTCCAGGTCCTGAAGCAGCAAAACAACCCCAGACCATCACACTACCACCACCATATTTTACTGTTGGTATGATGTTCTTTTTCTGAAATACTGTGTTCCTTTTACGCCAGATGTAACGGGACATTTGCCTTCCAAAAAGTTCAACTTTTGTCTCATCAGTCCACAAGGTATTTTCCCAAAAGTCTTGGCAATCATTGAGATGTTTCTTAGCAAAATTGAGACGAGCCCTAATGTTCTTGTTTCTTAACAGTGGTTTGCGTCTTGGAAATCTGCCATGCAGGCCGTTTTTGCCCAGTCTCTTTCTTATGGTGGAGTCGTGAACACTGACCTTAATTGAGGCAAGTGAGGCCTGCAGTTCTTTAGACGTTGTCCTGGGGTCTTTTGTGACCTCTCGGATGAGTCGTCTCTGCGCTCTTGGGGTAATTTTGGTCGGCCGGCCACTCCTGGGAAGGTTCACCACTGTTCCATGTTTTTGCCATTTGTGGATAATGGCTCTCACTGTGGTTCGCTGGAGTCCCAAAGCTTTAGAAATGGCTTTATAACCTTTACCAGACTGATAGATCTCAATTACTTCTGTTCTCATTTGTTCCTGAATTTCTTTGGATCTTGGCATGATGTCTAGCTTTTGAGGTGCTTTTGGTCTACTTCTCTGTGTCAGGCAGCTCCTATTTAAGTGATTTCTTGATTGAAACAGGTGTGGCAGTAATCAGGCCTGGGGGTGGCTACGGAAATTGAACTCAGGTGTGATACACCACAGTTAGGTTATTTTTTAACAAGGGGGCAATTACTTTTTCACACAGGGCCATGTAGGTTTGGATTTTTTTTCTCCCTAAATAATAAACACCATCATTTAAAAACTGCATTTTGTGTTTACTTGTGTTATATTTGACTAATGGTTAAATGTGTTTGATGATCAGAAACATTTTGTGTGACAAACATGCAAAAGAATAAGAAATCAGGAAGGGGGCAAATAGTTTTTCACACCACTGTAAGTCATGAAATAGTTCAAATAACTAATAAACTTATCTTAATACATAATTCGCCTGCCTCCTCACTCACTCACTCACTCACTCACAACCATCCAGAGCCGAATGCGCAGTTGCCTTCTGCGCAGCTGCCCGAAAAACCTTACGAGACTGACATCCAACCCCAACACCGCGTCAGGCAGCGGATTTACGGCCGCAAAAATTCAAAGAGAAAGGCGACTTCGATTAAAACTCTAGAGGCCTGAAAGGCAATTTCGACTACAGCTCGAGGCCTAATTACGCATTCTGATTCAATTACGCATTCATTCAATACACCTATATCAGGTTTGTGGTGCTTATACTTATTACTATTCCATATTGTACTGGAACATTATTCATTCAATATTATACTATAGGCCTGGAAAATTCATCAACTAACAGTACAAGCCTGTACAGTAATTAGTAAAGCGGACTACAATCATTACAAAACAACTTCTTCGTTACTTATCATTTGTTCTTCATACACTGCTGACACAAACTTGTGCCCGTTTCATCTTACGTTGTCGACACGGGCTCTTTGTCTAGTAACTAATAATTAAATAAATAAACCAGTAAAATCTATGCAAATAAAGCAAAGTCAGTGGCTCAGGGTGTTTAAAAATAGAAGATCCAAATAAATAAGCCAAAATCCCAAAGATGAGAGGTAAAACCTTTTTGTGTGCTTTCTTTTTATTCTCGACCTTTCCGACACCTGACGCAGCCTGCTGAATCCCAATGATCTGCCACCTCATTTGGTCATCACGGAACCAAATTGTCACCTCTATCAGTACCTGCAGTTCACGGAGCTGTCACCCCCTTCTGGTCACCGCAGCTGCCTGGGCACCTCGTCTCAGTCCTTCTGTTTGTTCCCATGGTCTCACTCTGTATCCCATTATGTCTGCTGCTCATCCTAACCTTAACCCTAACCTCTGCCTTGCTCCTATTTGAATAATCCGCCTGGCCAATGCTGCCCTATCCCTTCACTGATGCTTAAAATCTCCATCCAGCCACTGC
Organism: Erpetoichthys calabaricus; assembly: GCF_900747795.2. Taxonomy (NCBI): domain Eukaryota; kingdom Metazoa; phylum Chordata; class Cladistia; order Polypteriformes; family Polypteridae; genus Erpetoichthys; species Erpetoichthys calabaricus. Next base: position 293,452,111 of record NC_041397.2, on the reverse strand, counting down.
TGTCCAAACAGAACAAACACAACCAACCGCCCTGTTGCCTACCCGCTCTCATTTATTCTTTACTGATTCGGCTGGCACCTACAGATTACTACACTGCAGTCCATCCAGCAATCATCGCATTAAATGGCACGCTTTCTCCTGCACACTGCGCATCCACAAAAGCTTAAAACAGACTGCATGTGAATTATACAGTTAAAACAATTATCACACGCCTCCTGGCTCATTTCACAACTGACCCATGACCTCAGACTTGAAGGTGCTGATCCTCACTGCTTGAATGTTTGCCAAAGGTAAAAGTCAGATGAGACAAAGAGGACAACATTATCTGCACAAAGCAACAATGCTCCCCATTGCCTCTCCAAATGGACACCCTTACATCTTCAGCTGTGCCTTGATCTCCTGTCCATGAAAACTATAAACAGGAATGGTGATAAGACACAACCTTTAATGGAGCTTGACACCAGCAGCACATGAATTTGATTTAACAGCAAGTATATGGACCCCTCTTAAAATGCATTCAAATAAGGAAGGAGAAATGGAAAGCGATTGCAAGTACAAGCAGCAGAAATGAGATTTCTCCGCATGGTGGCAGGGCTGACATTCCATGGTACGGTGAGAAGCTCAGTGATTTGGTGAGAACATCAGGGTAGAGTCGCTGCTCCTCCAGATTGAGAGGTGTTTTGGGCACGTCATAAGAATGCCCCCTTCAGACGTCTCCCCTTAGAGCTGCTCTGGGCACATAACACATTGCGGAAAACCTGTGGTGGGCCCAGGACACACTGGAGAGAGGATATCTCTTGGCTGGCTTGAGAATACCCCATGAATTACCCAGGAAGAGCTGGAATCTATAGCTGGGGCCAGAAAAGTCTGGGCTGTCCTGCTGGGCCTGTTATCACTGTGACCCCCACCAAGAAAAGTGGCTTCAGAAAATGAGATGAGGTGAGGTTAGCAGTAGATTCCTTAATCTTTGAAACCCCAGGAACTCTATTTACAGTAAATACTTTCTAAAGGCCAAAGAACAGTTGAGAAAAATAACAACAAGTAATTAAAAATCAAAACCCTTAACCTGACAGTCATGAGCTTTGCTTAATCGATTCTTGTCTTTTTGGTTATGTCCTTTAGCTTGCTATTTAAACTTTGAAACATCTCCCAATTTCATTTCTATTCACGACTGCTGCCACCCTTTCCAGTCAATGCAGTACTGGCCCATTTATGTCAGCATGTCTATAATATGAATTCTGTTAAGGGAGTCTTCTGGCCCAGTTCCAGTCCTGAATCACGAGAAACAGGCAGCTACCCTGGCCAAGACCAGGTCATCTTCATGGTACATTTTATGTTCCTGATGTCAGAGGGGGACATTTTTTTTGTACACTGGGTGGTTCCATTAGGCACCCATTGTTGGGATTGGGGGGTGAGAAGTTAAAAGGCTGTCTTCAGGATGTATTTATTTGCTGTACTGCAAAGGAGTCACCACTTTGAAGTTTATGGCTGGTTGAGATTTACAAACAATACCACGTGTGATAACAGAACTGCTGCTTCCTTGGAGGATCCTGGATAATCCAGTTACTGATTGTGTCAGGATTGTTTGTGTAAGTATTTGCTGTCTTGCAAAGGAATCGCCGCTTTGAAGTCTGGCCTTGGAGGATGTCTGTATTTACCTGACTTGGAAATATTGGTTCCTAATCAGCATATCTGTACTTATTAATGTTTGGTAACCATACATTTTGTTAACTTGTGTTTTCATTAATTGTTAAACCCAGGCAATTTAGATGTGCCATTGATTAAACTGTTTGTCCAGGACTGACAACAGCAGGGACCGAAGTAAATAAAAAACTCCTGGCAGCAGAAGGCGGAGGGGAGAGTCCATAGGAAACGCTGCCAAGACACTCGGACAGGGCACAGGGGCTCGCAGGCAGAAAAAGGTACCTGGCTGGCACGACTTGAGGCACAAGGACGGCAACATTTACTTCCAGGGAGGAAGAGACAGCTCCACAAGGAGACGCCAGTTGTGGGTCCAGCGAAAGAGGGAAGCTGCATGAGAGGACCAAGCGAAGCTGACAGACGAGGAATGAGGCGTGCCTAGGTCCCAGCCACACAAGGAGCCCAGAGTGGAAGAAAAAGGAACAACGAAGAGACGCTGACGGGGAGTCAACAATTTGACACAACTTCTGCCGGGGAACAGAGTGCATCCATGAACAATTAAGTGTTGGGGTAACACCGTGCCCAAACTGGACTCTGCACCACTAAAGGTTGTATCCGCCAATTCTTGCTTTTAACGAACTTTTAGAGTGTGGACTGTGTATTTTCCTTTTAAAAAAAGGGAAATTGATTCCTGATATGTTTAGTTTTTGTTATGTTCGTTCATCTTTTTAATGTACCTTATATTGTCTTGTGTAATAGAACTTACTGTTACTTTTTTCTAAAATTACTGTTGTGTCTTTCATTGTGTGCTTACTCACCGCCCAATTTAAAGAAACCTGTGTGCTATTATTGGTAAATTTCAGGAGTTCCCAGTCTCTTAATAAAACTGGGTGGCGTAGTCGGATATTTTAATGGTGCCTAAGTTAGATTACCTATAAGTGTGACCAGACACCTGTGACACTGATATCATCTTGATTAAAAGGTCATGAGCCCTTTTCCTCTCACTATCAAGGCCCAACTTATGTTTCAGCATCCAACCGAGAGAACTTCTTGGGTGCTTCATTACCTGAACACCAGTCTTTGGATTCCTTTTGAATACATTAAGAAAGTTTATTAAACTTTGGGTATAATTCTCTTTTATAGCCTTTAGTCTTCTTTGTGAGAAGTTGGCCTAACTGAGTCAGACACATAATTCGCATGTGTTAACTTTCTCAACAATTAACGCTTCTTCATAGCGGATGACACGCTTCTTTAATCTGGCAAGTTTTCTAATCAAAGAAAGTCAAAAGGCAGCATGCATTTTTGTCAGATTGAGTCAGATTATACAGGCCGCTTTGATGTTTAAAGGTCACAAACTGATGGAAAATAAACATGGTGACCTTTTAATGTACTTCTTAATCATAAATGATATTGCTGCGCCTAGGGCTATAAAAGGAGAGCACGCAACAAAGGCAAGTCATGGCTTTGTACAACTTCATTCCTAAACTTTATTTGTAATGTTTGATAATGTTATCTGGTTTACGGTCCATGAGGACTGAAGAAGAAAGTAGACTGAGAACAGTGTTACATTCTCAGTAGCAGGTGGGCTTCTTTAGCCAGTTTCCATCTCACTAGTCCAACCTATTGTGACATTTTACTAGACTGGCATTCATTTAGCTATAATATACCTATTAATGTACTTTTCTCAATCTGTTTTCTTCATTACAGGGTTAGATGGTACATCAGGACCAAGGCAGAAGGTGACTGTATACACCTACATGCATAGTTAATCTCACTTACATTGCCTACTATGCCTGTTATAAGTTAGTGTGGAAGTATGTGTGTGACTGAGCACTTTAAATAGACCTTGTACCTGAAGCTGCTACAATACATTTTGGAAGTTCAATACACTATATTAAAGGAAGCAGTTGCAGATAATCAACGAATGGATATTAGGCTAATCGGCAATGAATCTACTAGTTATCTCATTTAATCTAATTTTCCTGGTGACGACCACTGTGGCAGTAGGCCAAGCGGATCAGCCCAGACTACTCCTGTCTCCTTCGTAATGTATGATAATGTCGTCTGATTTACTCCATGTGGACTGACGATGAAAGTAGACTGGGAACAGTGTTACATTATCAGCAGCAGAAGGCTTCTTTAGCCAGTTTCCATCTCACCAGTTCTACTGATTGTGATGTTTTACTAGACTGGCATTCATTTAGCTATAATATATCAATTAGTTTATCATTTCTGAATTTGTTTTCTTCATTACAGGGTTAGAGGGTACATCAGGTGCAAGGCAGAAGGTGACAGAGTACATCTACGTGCATAGTTAATCTCACTTACATCGCCAATTAGCCTAATATCCATTCATCCATTATCTGCACCTGCTTCCTTCAACAGAGCACAGTGAGATTCCAAAATGTAATGTAGCAGCATCAGGTGTGAGGTGGAAACTAGCTCAGTCTATTAAAAAGTGCTCAGCCAACACACACACTCCCACACTAATTCATAACAGGCACAGTAGGCAACGTAAGTGAGATTAACTATGCATGTAAGTGTACTTTGTCACTTTATGTCTTGCACCTGATGTACCCTCTAACCCTATAATAAAGAAGACTGACTCAGAAAAATGAATTAATAAGTGTCGTATAGCTAAATGAATTCTGGTCTAGTAAAATGTCATATCAATTACCCATCAATTAACCCAATAATGGGCTTAAATATCAATTTCTTTTGCTATTATTGATCTTACTGTGGTAATTTATTGGAGTTTTAACGAGTTCAAAGTAATTTACTCTTGCTGTTGAGAATATTTTTCCTCCACATATGAGGGTGGGGCCCAAAAATTCCTAGAATGTTCCCTCTAAGAAGTGGCCTGGTATGTCCACATTTTTTCATGTAAGCATCAAGTTCTAAAAGCCAACATTTTCTGAGTACCAGTGTTAGCAATGCGTTTCTGCATTTGGCATATAAAAACCATCACACATACAGTATGATCATTCACTTCTTACGTATTTAATGTTAGATATTGAAAGATTAACTGAACTGATATGACAAAGCTTTTTACAAAAAGTTTACTTCTACTCAAAATTTCACTGAATATTCAAAAAGTTTATCTTCTGACTGTTTCTGTCTTTAGTCTACTCTCTACATATAAAATCCCAAGCCTAAAAGTGCAACGATTTCGTGTAACGTTATTTGTCACGCTTTAAATCGGGCTTATTTTAAAACCTACATATATATGTTTGGTATCATTCTTTTCAGAATTTATCTAACTTTAATGTGATGTTGTTAGTTTTTCAGTTTCTTATTCCGTTTTTAAATTATAAACTAAAATATCAAGAACTTCACATCCTGCGAGACAAGACTTTGTGCCAAGAGATTTAACCATACGGTGGCGCAGTGGGTAACGCTGCTGCCTCGCAGTTGGGAGACCTGGGGACCTGGGTTCGCTTCCCGGGTCCTCCCTGCGTGGAGTTTGCATGTTCTCCCCTCTCTACGTGGATTTCCTCCGGACGCTCCGGTTTCTTCCCACAGTCCAAAGTGGATTGGCGATTCTAAATTGGCCCTAGTGTGTGCTTGGTGTGTGGGTGTGTTTGTGTGTGTCCTGCGGTGGGTTGGCACCCTGCCCGGGATTGGTTCCTGCCTTGTGCCCTGTGTTGGCTGGGATTGGCTCCAGCAGACCCCCGTGACCCTGTCTTCGGATTCAGCAGGTTGGAAAATGGATGGATGGATGGATTTGTTACATTGCTAAATTAACATTTATTGAAAAGTATTTGATTCATCACCTATGAAAGTCTGCTAGGCTGATTTTCTGACTTCATTTAACATGTCAGTTTTAATTGTTGAACTTATGTACTCGATGAATGCAAAGGTGTAATTATTACTTTGCCAACTGTCCAGTATTTTCATGCATTTGGCAACATGATTGTGAATATCCTGGACCACCAACATAGAGAAATTTATTTTCATAGCCAGCAAAATGTTATCTATTAAAACATTTACATCATCAGGGGTCAATTATTTTCACTGCACAATTTCTTTCTTTTCTGCCTTCACATTCTTGCTTAGATTCTGTTAATCTTTTTTTTTACAGCAAACCTCCTGATTGATTTTTAAGTTTGGTGACTGAATTGATATGAAGTTTCTCGTTCAAACCGAGAAGGTCTGCTTTCCAGTTGCTCCATGCTTTCTCAGGGATCCACTTGCAAAAAGATCCTGTTTACAACCCTTTTTTGTAAATGATACCATCTGTCTCCATGTATTTCAAAATTTCTCCCAAAAGCACTTGCTGCCCGGCACTATGAAGCAAGTCCCTTTTAACAACATGTTAAAGTGTCAGCTGCTGCAGTGGGTTGGCACCCTGCCCAGGATTGCCTCCTGCCTTGTGCCCTGTGTTGGCTGGGATTGGCTCCAGCAGACCCCCGTGACCCTGTGTTTGGATTCAGCGGGTTGGAAAATGGATGGATGGATGGATGGATAAAGTGTCAGCTGTTTCATCTTTTAATCCTTAACACCATTTCTTCAATTTACTACTTGAGCACTTTTTAGCATTTCACTTTAATATTGTGTCACGCATGTGCATCCAAGGATATCCTTGCTGGCTTATTCAAGGTAGATGGTAACCTTCCGTGGCGAGAGGAGGCGGTGTTTCTAATTGTATCGTCTCCTTTTCTCTCTGCAGCTCCCAGAAACCTCCCAATGAGGGAAACTAGCTCCGGTCCTCCTGTTATAAAAAACCCGGCTGCTTCCACTGAGTTGTCTATTTGAGACGAGTCAGAGTTCCACTGGAGACATCTATTTGTTGTAGCAGCTAAAGCTAAAATCTTGATTTTCTTTTCTGTTTTGTACCCTGTGGGGTTACCATATATATTCGCAGATAAGTCGGGACTTGATTTTACAGTATACGTTCTGGTACTTTATAATGTCGGTCGTAGAAGTCGAATGCGGAAAACTCATGTTATTGGTACAAGGGATTATCTATATTACTAAACGACAGTTGTATATATGCATGGACTCAGGACGACGGATGCAGGACGCATCGAAGCGCACGTGCACTGCGACTCAGCGCCCTAGAGTCCAACCCAGCGGCTTCCCATACTCAAGAGGTAGCGCCCAAACAACACAACACAACCTGTAAACTAAACTTCAGGTCACAATACAACGGCCACCTGAACGCACACACCACCGCATATAAAACCTTTGTTTAGTAATGTTTATGAAGGTTGTATATGTGCACGGATGGCAGACGCAACCCGTGCCAAAGGCGCATGCGCACTCGCACAGCGCCCAACAGTCAAACCCAGCGGCTTCCCAAAGTCAGTAAGTGGCGCCCAAACAACACAACACAACCTGTAAACTAAACTTGACGTAAAGCGTGTACACCAACAAGTTGCCATGGTGACATATTTAAACATTGACATAGAATAACTAGACGCCTCATGACTAGCAGAATCGTACGTCAACGTTGCCGCCGTATTGTGAGTGTCACTGCTGTGGAGTGAAGTAATGAATAATGTGCTGCTTGGGATTGTACAAACCGCTGTACGCTCCACACCAGATCCCGGGGGATTACATTTCATAGGTGAGGCTGAACAATCGTTTTGGTTATATTTGCCCGTTAGAAAATCCCCTTTTATAATCTTTACTTTAGCTAAGCCAGGCTAAGCTAGCAAAGCTATGCATTTATGTGCTGAAGTGAGCCTCCAAACAACGTTTTGGCTAAACGTATTTAGTCACTATGTAGATTGTTGTTAGCTGTTAACATTTCTCAAACTTGATGATGTTTTTTCTCAAGGAGCTCATTGAAGAAACACAGTTTGAAACTGACAACCATCATTTTATGCTCATGTCTTTAGTTGTGTCTGTCTTCCACAAACTAAGGCTGCACCACCCTCCATGATCTTACATCCCTACAAATATTGGAGGGAACTGAAAGTAATTGCCATTCTTGGATTTGCGATTCTTTAGAGAATCGGGGGTTTACTGGTGATATGCTAACGCTCCACCTGAGAAAGTAACCATGGAGCACACTGCCTTTATTTTCTATGTGGGTGCGGCAATGCGCTGTATCGGCGCGCTCTCCTAACCTCCCTCTCTCTCGAGCCTATGTGACCACACGGTAATACCCAAACTATTCTGAAGAAACGTTTGCACTGATTTGTGTTTTTTGTATCTCACATCCTCATATACCTTTATCGTAAGAGCATCCCTTATCTATGATGAAGTGTTCGATCAGAAGAAAATATGAAGCAGGTTTCAAATTAAATGTCGTTGAAGTAGGAAAAGAAATTGGTAACTGTGCTGATGCAACAAAATTTGATGCATCCGAGAAACTAATGCAAGATTGGAAGAGGCAAGAAGATGTAAAAAAAAAAATGTAAGTGTCGCATTTTTGAACGGCATATATGTCGGGGTCTGATTTTATGATGAATTTTTCTGGTCTCAAGACCTGACTTATATGTGAGTATATACGATAATTCTAATAAAAATATTTTCTTTATAAGAAACAAAAATTAGGACTGATATGCATTTCATCAGAAATTCTCCACAGAATATTGCCGCCAGGGTAGGCAGAGATACAGCTCTCAGTAGGTAACTCCGTCATGTCTCTGGTTCAGTGAAAGACTGAATGTGTTCTCCCATCAGCAGCAGGATTTATTGCATGAGGACCTGAAGCAGTGCAGTCAATTTCCCTCATTGGGCATCTTCTCTGTGCTGTGGTGGGAACAAGAGTGGAGAAATGTTAACGGCAGCACCACCTCTCGACCTGAAATGGTATTACATACTTGTGATGAGCCTGGAGAGTGGTCCCCAGACGAGCACACTTGACACCATCTAACTTTTCAATGCTGTGATATCTAAACTTGGCACAATGACAGCGGATTGGGGCACAAAAGAAACTCGAATCCAGGGTTGTGCATCATAACATGTCTTGGTTATGTATTGTAAAATACAGTTTTTTGGCGAGAAATCTCTAAAGCACCGCATCCTATTTCTGTTTTATTTAGTTGATATTGGTGTAAAGATATTGGTGTAATAGTGGAGTACCCACTATTCTTCTGCCATTTACAGCTCCTTTATTACGATAAACAAGTAACAGTGTTTATTTTTGGGTATGCAATTTAGGCACAATAATGCCAAAAAACCCTTTGTACATAAGGGGTTAATAAAAATAACTTTTTCTCTAGGCTGTAAGCCTGTGAGATTAATAAAAGATAAATATTGTCTGATGTGTACAGCAATCAGAATGACTGCTTGGAAGGATTGTTAGCTTTATACTCTTCGTAGTGGTCCGAATCGCTAAATCATAAGGATTATACTGCGCTCTCCAGGGGGCCGAGAAAAAGAAAAGGCAGCAATATGTGTCAGATTAGCAATACCTAAGCAAGTCTGTAAAGAGGGAACTTGTAAGGTGTAATTAGTGTCAGTCGCAGAATGTAATATTGTGGCCTGGAGGAGAGCCTGTAGCAATGCTACTCCGTGGAGTTGTACCCAAATCAAAAGCTGCTCAAGTTTTGAATATAACAATAAAAGCAAGGAGTGTGGATTCCAAGAAATTGACTAATTGACAGATCGAAGGGCTTCACGAAGCCAACTGCAGCATTTATTTCAGGTTATCATTCTATAAGCTGTGATGAAAAAAGTGTGCTGGCAGGGAGTCCTACAGAATTAGACGGGCCATCTGTTTTATTATTTCCATGCAGTATTTACAGATGTCTGCAAGTGTGAACCTCTTAGTTTGAAAAATTCATCAGATGAGAAATGCCTGAATGCCACATGCATATAACTACTGGTCTCTTATCCTAACACTAGCTCAGTATCTGATAAAAACAGATAATAAAATAATTCAAACATCTCTTGCCCTATGTGTACTTTCCACACTTTTCCTCTGTATCCGTGTGGGTGTGACGATGCGGGTTCACTCCACGCTCCCTTTCAGCTCCTGGGAGACCTTGAACCCGTCACCGTCAGTAATGTTACCGATGAGCTCGGCAGTGAGGCACAACAATGGAGCAAGAGGATGGTGTAAAAAGGTGTCAAGAGCCTTTATTAAAAACAAGCAACAAAAACAAGTGTTCAAATAAAAGTGCAGTGCCTTAAATCTTTAAATAAATAATCCATAAAACGAATGAAATAGTGGAGGTTAAAACAACACAGAAAAAAAAAAACGATCCTTTAAAACGAGGTTAAAACAACATTGGGAAGCAGTCCTTTAAAAACATACAGCCCGGTGACTTCCTTTTATCTGGCGGCTCCCCTGCTTCTCCCATCTGGGCTTCTCAACAGGGGAGTCGCCCTTCCTGCAGCTGGCTTTCTCCTCACTCTACTTCTAGTCGGTTCGCTTCACCGATCCCTGGCTCCGGTAGGCTCCACCAAACAGCGACTTGGGATCCCCAATGACCAGGGCTCTCACGCTGGGGAATCCACGTCCCAAGTCCCGACTCCCACTGCCTTCCCGGCCTTACACTGCCAGCCGTCCTTCATCATCAGTCACTCCATCTCCTTTTTTGCTCAGCTGGAGCGACCGCTTCCTTCTGCCCCACCGAGTGTCGGCCAAACACCCCTGCTAGGGCTCACTGTCCAGCTGCCTGTCTGCCTGCCTGCAAGCCTTCACTTGCTTGATCACAACGGCTCTCTCTCCTCGCTGCTTCCTGAAACCTCCATTTCTTTTTCCTTCATTTTTTTCTTCTCCTCCACTAGCTGCCTTGTGTGTCTATTTATGAAGAGGACATGGCAGCTGTAGCAATCAGCAGCTCCCGGGAACAATTACAGCCATGGACCGTCTCTCACCTGTGAGAAACGCCCACATCACAAATTCCCCAGGACCTGCTTCAGCCACACAACCACGCCCTTCACTATGCCACGAGTGCTGTGGTTATTTATTTTAAAGATGGCCCTTTGACATGAGCTGTGGACCCGCTATACCACAGTGGGTGTGAACCCCTCTCTGTCAAGTGTATTCTCGTAAAGCTTGCGTCTCAGATAATTAAATTATTTTCAAGGTGCCTTTCTTGCCTCCTGTTCATTTCTACTCTTCCCGTCTTTTAAGGCAACTATATCAGTGTGCGGTTTTACTCCTTCTCTTGTGTCTCACACTCGCATTTCCTCTTTTGTCATGTTACTAAACCCAAACTGACCAATCACACTAAAGCCATACTGACCAATCAGATTGCTCTGAGGGACTGGACACAAAGACTTCAGTGTATTATTAGATTCTACCTGCTGTCCTTCTTGACAAAGCACATCCCACACACCTCTCCGGAATAATCCACTCCATGCTTGCTGCCTTTATGACTACGGAAGCTGTCATTGTCTTCTCCTTAGTAGATCTAATTAGCTTTGTGCAATGATGAATTAATAAGGCTTAAACAATCTAGAACCCTACAAGAATGTTTGACCAAGGGATGTGCCTTTAAAAGCAATTACGTACAGTGCATCCGGAAAGTATTCACAGCGCATCACTTTTTCCACATTTTGTTATGTTACAGCCTTACTCCAAAATGGATTAAATTCATTTTTTTCCTCAGAATTCTACACACAACACCCCATAATGACATCATGAAAAAAGTTTACTTGAGGTTTTTGCAAATTTATTAAAAATAAAAAAATTGAGAAAGCACATGTACATAAGTATTCACAGCCTTTGCTCAATACTTTGTCGATGCACCTTTGGCAGCAATTAGAGCCTCAAGTCTTTTTGAATATGATGCCACAAGCTTGGCACACCTATCCTTGGCCAGTTTCGACCATTCCTCTTTGCAGCACCTCTCAAGCGCCATCAGGTTGGATGGGAAGCGTTGGTGCACAGCCATTTTAAGATCTCTCCAGAGATGTTCAATCAGATTCAAGTCTGGGCTCAGGCTGGGCCAGTCAAGGACATTCACAGAGTATGTAGCGGCTTTCCTGTGCTCCAAGAACTTAGAATCGCAATTTTTGTTTCATTAAGAATATGTTAACGTTTCACTTTTCTCTTTTAGTAATATTCATGTAAGAAATATTTTGAAGGGAAACAACAACATTTACTGCTTTCTTATTACTATTACTATATTACCATTGTTATTTGTCTGTTGATGGCTCTGCTGTCATTATGGTCATAATCTTCTTCTGGAGTGCCAGTACGGTACTGATTTTTTTATTTCAGTTCTCAGATTAAAAAGTTTAAAAAGTCGTAACATAAGAGTGACTGACAATCTGGAACAGAGTAGGATGTGGGTGCCACATTAAATCCAGACTCACTAAAAGACAGCAGGGGAAACAAGCAGGACAGGCCAGGCCATGAGGTTCCACACACAAAAAAAATTAAACTAACCCTATACCTCGGAAACCAAGAGTGGGAGTGGAGAAGCAAAGAGATGGTTCTAGAACCTGTTCTAACCTGTCAAAGTGAGAAAATCTGACTGCTTCACTCAGTACGAGTTGACGCGCGTTCCAATGTAGACATTTTCTTACTCTCATTTGGAAAATGTCAGCGTGTAAGAGCAAGTTAACACCAAGGTTTCTTGAGAAACTGAAGAAATCCGTGATGGAAACTTTTCAATTATTCACTGTGGCTTACAGTAAAGAGTGCATGTTTCATGTGCACGTTTTTTGAATGGCACAAGTTGGTGCTCAATAGAACCCATTTTTAGTTGGTAGAAGACATCAAAGCAGAAATGACGGATATCCTCAACAACCTTTTAGACAATAATCTGCGGAATTGCTATGAACATTGGCAGCATCGTATGCAGTTGTGTGTCAGCTCAGAAGGGAACAATTTTCAAAGTTATCAGAGTTCATTTTCTTAATCTGTTAAATAAAACACGTTATAGGCACAGTCTCATTTTTTTGTGTTGAACCTCATATATATATTTATAGTTTTAGGCAGGTGTGAAAAAATGCATTAAACAAAGAATGCTTTCAGAAATATCAATAATGATTGTTTATTGTTATCAATTTACAAAATGCAAAGTGTACAAACAAAAGAAAAATCTAAATCAAATCAATATTTGGTGTTACTACCTTTAGCCTTCAAACCAGCATCAATTCTTATAGGTACACTTGCACAAAGTCAGGGATTTTGTAGGATTCTAGTCAGGTGTCTGATCAACCAATTCTACCAAACAGGAGCTAATGATCATCAATGTCACACGTAGGTTGAAACACAAGTCATTAACTGAAACAGAAACAGCTGTGTAGGAGGCTTAAAACTGGGTGAGGAACAGCCAAACTCTGCTACCAAGGTGAGGTTGTGGAAGACAGTTTCATGTCATGGCAAGATTGAGCACAGCAACAAGACACAAAGGTAGTTCTACTGCATCAGCAAGGTCTCTCCCAGACAAAGATTTCAAAGCAGACTGGGGTTTCAAGATGTGCTGTTCAAGCTCTTATGAAGAAACACAAAGAAACGGGCAACGTTGAGGATCGTAGACGCTGCGGTCGGCCAAGGACACATCAAGCTTATTACCCTTCGAAATCGGAAGATGTCCAGCAGTGCCATCAGCTCAGAACTGGCAGAAACCAGTGGGACCCAGGTACACCCATCTACTGTCTGGAGAAGTCTGGCCAGAAGTGGTCTTCATGGAAGAGTTGCAGCCAAAAAGCCATACCTCCGACGTGGAAACAAGGCCAAGCGACTCAAGTATGCATGAAAACATAGGAACTGGGGTGCAGAAAAATAGCAGCAGGTGCTCTGGACTGATGAGTCAAAATCTGAAATATTTGGCTGTAGCAGAAGGCAGTTTGTTCGTCGAAGGGCTGGAGAGCGGTACAATAATGAGTGTCTGCAGACACCACTGAAGCATGGTGGAGGTTCCTTGAACGTATGGGGCTGCATTTCTGCAAATGGAGTTGGAGATTTGGTCAGGATTAATGGTATTCTCAATGCTGAGAAATACAGGCAGATACTTATCCATCATGATATCACTTATCCAAATTTATTCTGCAGCAGGACAACAACCCCAAACATACAGCCAAAGTCATTAAGAACTATCTTCAGCATAAAGAAGAACAAGAAGTCCTGGAAGTGATGGTATGGCTCCCAAAGAACCCTGATCTCAATATCATCGAGTGTGTCTGGGATTACATGAAGAGACAGAAGGATGTGAGGAAGCCTACATCTACAGAAGATCTGTTGTTAGTTCTCCAAGATGTTTGGAACAACCTACCAGCCGAGTTCCTTCAAAAACTGTGTGCAAGTGTACCTAGAAGAACTGATGCTGTTTTGAAGGCAAAGGGTGGTCACACCAAATATTGATTTGATTTAGATTTCTCTTTTGTTCATTCACTGCATTTTGTTGATTGATGAAAATAAATGATTAACACTTCCATGTTTGAAAGCATTCTTAGTTTACAGCATTTTTTCACACCTGCCTAAAACTTTTGCACAGTACTGTATATATTTGTATGCTTATATATATATATATATATATATATATATATATATAAAAGCATACAAAGAAGCCAACTACCAACAAAATTATTCTATTCTAACAAGAGAGAATGAAAGTGTGGACTCTCAAAGATCGTAACTGCAGTGGAGCCAGCAACCACAAGCTGTGACCAGCATAAAGGGAGAGAAAGCAAAGGGGCATAGAAAGACAAAGTGCACTCAGTATTCTTCTGGACAAAGAATAATGCTTCCTTTCTAAAAATAAGGAAGATAATTATTATTCATACGTTTGTGCCTTCCTCTAAAGCCAAGAACGTATAGACTCAAGCGAATTTAAATTTCTGTTTAGTGTTTCTGGCTGATTTTTTTTCTGTATGTATATAAATTTTCTTTTATCCTTATGTTATAAATAAACTGTATTTGTTGTGTTTTATCCAGGGTCTTAAAACCAAGCTTAAATATTGGTTAGTTTATTTTATTGTTTAAGTTAATATTTAATGCATTTATTGCATTGTTCTTTTGTATCCTTTGATTATTAATTATTTACATATCTTCTGTTTTGTGGTACCGTGTTTAACTATGTGCCCTGTCCCCTTAATATTGAGTTTAAGAGGACAAGGCCGCCATGACGTACAGCTGGAGGACTACTCTTGGCGTGTATTTTTAAGAAGAGGGTTAGTTTTGCTACTCTCTTAAAAATAAATGTGCTAGTATCATTCTTCAGGGTGATGTTATCGGGTGACCATTGTGGTTCCAAAAAAACCCATCCACATGAAGGTTCAAGAAAGAACCTCTAATTATTTTGATTCATAACAGGCTCCACACAGTAAATAGTCATGAATAGATGGTAACAGATTTGTGAAATACCAATGGCACCAGATATTAAATGAACTATCAATGCATACAATAACACGGGCTCTGTTCTGGTTTTCTTAATCTGTTAGTGTCCTGCTAGGTAGCCTACCATATATTCAAGATTTAATTTTTCTCCACATATTAGGAAGTTTTTCAAAGTACAAAGAATCAACTTCATAATCAAGAAACATTTCCCTGAATAAAACGGATCTTTTTCGAGTACTAGTTCTGTGATGAACCATATAAACCAGTAAAGAACCACAAAGTGCCATTAAAGAACCAGTAATTTTAAGAGTATATATCAACATTTAGAGTGGTTTATGGAAATTCATTTTTATGAGTACCTTTGGACAGCTTATTCTTCCTCTGTCCTCTGGATTCTTCTCATAACAAGCTATTTTATTTTATTTTTCTTAGCCTTCTCTCCAAGATCTGAGGTAAGGGGTTTAGAATTTCAAGAAATATGGTTTTTGCATTTATTTCTTGCCTTATGCAATAGTTATAAAAGTTAAATTTTAATAACATCTTATCATAATTGTTTTATGAGTTGGGTGTTATTATTTTAAGTGATCGTGTTGACCACCGCCACATCGATCCTACCCAGAGTCACTCATGAGTGTGGGATGTGTGACATTAACCAGACATGCTAACATTTTGTTTCCATCACGGATTTCTTCAATTTTTCAAGACACTTGGTGTTAGCTCACTGTTCATTCTTAACACATTAACATTTTCCAAATAAGGGTAAGAAAATGTCTAAATTGGAACACGCGTCCACTCGAACTGAGTGAAGCAATCTGGTGAAGCAATTCTATTCTGAAGCACCCCATTTTTGGATTCATGTGTGGTGTGTGTTTATTTATTCTGAACATTACTGGTTACAAGCAAATATTTTTTTATGTTTTTGAGACTTTTTTTCAGTTTGCATTCAAAACTTGTCTAAGGTCTTTCCTGGTAATGACCCTTTCCTGTTTTTTCAACCACACCTCACCTCCAATCCCTAATCATCTGCAAATCTCTGCTGTCTACTGTTTCTGGACCTGCAGATTTTAGAGGACTGTTTAATTGCTGAGCTTTCCCCTTTGTGTGTCTGTCAGGCCCTAGTCTACATAATGTTTGGAGGGAAAAGTAATTTTGAACACTAGGCCTCAGCAAGCCTAGGGCTAGATTTTTGGAGGCTAGGCCTCATTTTGGTATTAGGGGGCTGGATAATTATAAAAGTATTATCTTGTTTATTGCAACAAGAATATTTGGGTTATTTGTTGAAAAATTAGTCTACTGCTATGTCTGGACCAGAAACAAAAAAATGAATGTTGATTTATGTACTCTTCAAAGCTCTTGTGTCCTGGCTGTAATGTGAATCAAAGATATCATAAAAAAACGAAAATCTGAAATATTTCACCAACAGAGTTACATCAAGTGAGTACTGTTGAGGATTAAAAAAAACTGCTGAAAGCACACTTTTTAAATGTGTGCTTTGATTTTTTTATAGCACATCTATTCTATATGACTAAACTTAATCCTGCATAATATTTTAAGCTTTGCATTTATTAACAAAGGTGGGCAAAGCTGTTTTCATAGATGATAACCTTTCGATAATTCAAATTATTCATATTCCATTTTTCCCTTTACTAATTGTCATGTCTATCTTTTCCTCTTTGTGGTATCCTGTAGTGTGCACCCTGTGCCTCTGTCCTCTGGCCAAATTACTCTACAGCCACCATCTAATTTGAAAAGAATGGCGGATGCTACAAATAAGATTCTATTTGCTACACGGAATCTTTAATTTTGTTGAATTATATCTACAAAGGAGGACCCGAAAATACCCTTCACTTTCAGAATACTCACCTTGAGACACAATCCATTTGTCCCAGTGATTCTTCCATTTCTGTTAACAATTTCTATTCTCATCGTTAGTCACCATGTCTAGAGCCTCCTACGATTTCTTTCTGGATTTCTTACATGGTAGCAAATTTGTTTTCCCTTCAGTTTTAATTTTAATTTTGGAAATAAAAAAAAAAACAACAGGAGGTGAGATCTGGCGAATTTGGGAGGTGTGAAGCAAGAGTCACATTGTTTTTAGATATATACTCTTTGAATGATAAGGCGGTGTGTGCACATGCATTGTGCAGGTGTTCTGTCATGGTGTACAATACAGTTCTGTGTGCGCCACAACTCAGGACGAGTTTTTCTTGATGGTTTTCTGCAGATGCCTCAGCAGTTCAGTGTAATTAGGGTTACTGCTAATTAATGGTCTTTTCACAGGTAAACCCTTTATTAACAAGTCTGTTATTGCAATTATCATTGTCTTGATGTCTGATATAACCTGACTTGCATTTTTCGACTTGTAGAAGAGAGAAAAAAATGAACAAAGTCGAATGTTGAATAAAATTTAGAAACACGCTTCACGATCAACTCAGCACACTGCCACTTGATGGACTGATTAACAAGACAGGGGGCATACAATAACTAGCAGTATAATCGATAACTACACCCTACTACTGGGCTATTAACTGATTCCCCCTAAATATCTTCTACTATAATACACTATCATGGCTGTTCGTTTGTCTGTCCAGCATTTTAAATCACCTGTTGCTCGAAAACCGTTTCACCTATTGACTTGAAATTTGGTACACATATACTATGTGATCTCTACTATCCGCTTTCGGGGTGATGATTTTATCACTCTTTTTATTTTTATTTTATTTTATTGTAGAATCAACTCTCAGCAGTGCGCAGCAGGGCGGCCGAGCGGTGCATACTTACGGGTGCCGTTCTCATTCCCTACCACCTTTGCTAATCATTCTTGAGGCAGATTGAAGATTTAAGTGCCAGATTAAGTGAAAGATTAAAGAAAACGTACTAAGTAATTGCAACACAAAAACTAACTTAATCAGTTTTAACGTGAAAAGATGCCAACGAAAGAAGAGAAGCAGCGGGCTGCTAGGGTGGAGTAAAGAAGAGCTGCTCAGGAAGCAGCAAGCACATCAACCTCTGAGCAAACGAATGCTAAACGTACAGAGAAAGAGGATGAATACTATGAATGTTCAAGTCAAGTGTATTCACTGCACGTTATCGTGCAGTGCACTGTTACTGGTATATTAATAAATAACTTAAAATATAGGCTATATGTCATATTGTGAAATGGGATTAAAATTAATTATTTTTGGGGCAACCCAAAAAGCAACAGAAACATAGGGCCTACAATTTCCATGCCAGCTGGCCATTTCTCTCTGTAGATACAAAAAGCCAGTGAAATTTACTCATAGACAGTCCCTGTGGTCAAAAGTGCACCATACTCACTCTAGATGAACAAGGTCTGAGAGGAACTTTGAGAGGTCTGGGGCGCATGTCACAGACACATCCTGTGAACCGGCGGTGACATACTGAGAGTCCCTAGGGAGGCCGTACTGTAGACACGCCAAGCAGGAACACGAGTCACCTGCGCCGATTCAGCAGCAGTGCACTACTGTTGATGGAGCATACTATTATCAGTACACACAATGTTTTCTACTCTTCAAAACTTGATCTTTATTCCCAACTAATCTGGATAACAGTTTCATGATCTGTTAGGATTACAGCTTTTGTCTAAGAGTGCGTGTCTTTGTCTTGTCGTAGGTTTTGTTTAGCCAGGTTGAATTTCCAAAAGAAAGTTCTTACCTATTTATTTATAGCTTAGACTAGTATGAAATAAAGTTTGAACAATAAAATAAACCAGACAAACATAATCGTCACTTCCAAAAGCCCGTAAATGGTCACCAACATAGACTGTGCTATTGACTGATTCCGGGAATATTTGGCTTCCCCCTTGTTTATGTTAATAAATAATTTAGGCACAATTTATGTCACATAGAATACCCCAAGGGAAGGCTGGACAGTTTTTTATCTTTTGAACCCCTAGAAGTTCTTTTTCTCCTGATCAATGCCATTTAGATTTTTTCTTTACTCTTCTTCTTACAGAATCATTGTTTAAGAGTTGACCACATAAAAGCCCGTAAGCTTTGGATGAAAACTACTGGAAAGAATCTTACTCTCACAATTTTTATTTCGGAAAGGATATCAGGTAGACATGAATTTTGCCTTTAATTTTTTAACTATGAATTTTTGCCTAATACTTTCGACTTTAGTGATCAGTTGTATGTGTTGATGTCCTGGGTTTTGACCCTCTTGCTTTGCACTTGACTATTCTTACATTAAACCTTGTTAATCCATTGTCATTTCTTGGCCTAATTATATTAAAATTCAGGCCTTTAGATTAGCATTTCCATTTTATTCACAACAGCTGCTAGGTAGGTTACATTGGCACTGCTATGCTCTAAAATATGATGGTACACTCCAGCTGAGTTGTGGTGTTCAAGGGACAAAACTACAATCAAACAAAAATAAATGGAAATACTAGTTTTGACCACTGCTTTATTTTGTGACTAAAAACATAAATGGTGCCCATTAGCATGTTAACGATTAAAGAAGAATATTGATATAATCATCTTGACAACTATTTTACTAATCCTATAATTAAAATCTACAACTTTGCTGTTTGAAAGAAGTATCGGACGTGCTAATTGATAGTATGCTTCCCAGAGTGTCTTAAGACTGCTGTGGTTAAACCCCTGCTCAAGAAAAATAATCTTGACTCCTCTTCTTTTGAAAATTTTAGACCTATTTCTAACCTGCCTTTCTAAAGTAAAATCCTAGAGAAGGCAGTCTTTATACAGCTAAATGACCACCTCAATAAACATGCTATTCTTGAGAAATTTCAGAACAAATCACAGCACAGAAACTGAACTTATTAAAGTAGTAAATGACTTGCGGGTAAATGCAGACAGAGGCCATTTATCTGTTCTTATCCTCTTAGATCTGAGTGCCGCATTTGACACCATTGATCATAATATTCTTAGAAATCGCCTTAGTCAATGGGTGGGCCTCTCTGGCAGTGTCTTAAATTGGTTTGAGTCCTACCTGGCAGGTAGAAAAGTCTTTGTTAGTTATGGTAATTATACTTCAAACACACATGATATTCTATATGGTGTTCCACAAGGATCTATCCTGGGTCTGCTGCTCTTTTCAATTTACATGCTTCCGTTAGGTCAGATTATTTCAAGGCATGACATGAGCTACCACAGCTATGCTGATGACACACAACTGTATTTATGAATAGCGCCTGATGACCCCGACTCTCTTGATTCACTGACACAATGTCTCACTTGTGTTTCTGAATGGATGAGTAGTAATTTTCTCAAACTAAATAAGGAGAAAACAGAAATTTTAGTGATTGTCAAAAATGGATATAATGAGGGTATTAGAAATAAACTTGATCAATTAGGATTAAAAGACAAGACGGAGGTAAAGAATTTAGGGGTAATTATTGACACTGACCTGAATTTTAAATCACATATTAATCAGATTACCAGGACAGCATTTTTTCAACTAACACTAGAATTATCAGAGCCAATGAGAAAACTTGTAAATCCGGCCCACCTTAAATCTTTTCTCACCTCTCACTCATTGCAGTCAATTGAAGTGTGTTGCAGTAATCTAGTTGACTAAAAACAAAAGTGTGAGCTAATTTCTCAGCATCTTGCAATGTTATAAGAGCTCTAACTTTTGCTATATTTCTTAACACTAGAATTACAATTATAAGGCATTTCACTCCAAGATAAACACTGAGCACTGAGAACCTTCTTTGCGAATTGAGCTGTGGCGGTGGATGGTGGTATGGGATAGCAGGCTGCTTGCTGCTTGTACTGATCGACACATTTACAACACAAAAGACACTGATGGAAGGGTGCGAAGGGATTTAAGGTGGGCCGGTATTACGAGTTTTTTCATAGGCTTCAGGAATTCTAGTGTTAAATGTCAGAGAGTTGTGTATTTCTCTCCTGCTATAGAGAACCCAACCTGCATGTATAAAGGCCACCTGAAAATGGATTAATCAGCAGCATCAAATTAGTACTACTTGGATCGCATGAAGACTTAAACACCCATGTTGTATGATTATTTGTGCCAGTATATATTTGCTGTTAATAGTTTTAATGCAATTTTCTACCAAGTATTGCGGTAGACAGCAGGACTTTGGGGACTTTTAAAACTAGACTTAATGTTATTTTGGAAGGATAAAGTGGACAGGACTGGTGAGCTTTGTTGGATAGAATGGTCTGTTCTCATCTTGATTATTCTAATGTTATAAAAAATAAATTTAAGTTTAGTTTAAAAGCTTAAATGTCAATGTTGTTGTCTGATTATTACTAGAGTAGCCAAGAAGTTGGATCATTCATTTTCTGACTTGCTCCACTGGCAAATTGAGGAGATCGTTCCTCCCCCAAACTATGCGACTCTTCAATTCCACCCAGGGGTGTAAACGTTAACATTTAACATTACACAAAGTTATTGTCTGTTTTTCACCTGCATTATTATTATTCTTTAATTTAATATTATTTATTGTATCATTATGCTGCTGCTGGAGAATGTGAATTTCCCATTGGGATTAATAAAGTATCTATCTATCTATCTATCTATCTATCTATCTATCTATCTATCTATCTATCTATCTATCTATCTATCTATCTATCTATCTATCTACCTTAGGGCACAAGAGGATGCTTTTGCAAAGCCCTCTATTGACTGTAAAGCTGGATTGAAATAATAATAATAATA
Source organism: Erpetoichthys calabaricus (assembly GCF_900747795.2). Classification (NCBI taxonomy): domain Eukaryota; kingdom Metazoa; phylum Chordata; class Cladistia; order Polypteriformes; family Polypteridae; genus Erpetoichthys; species Erpetoichthys calabaricus. The sequence goes on along the minus strand of NC_041397.2, from coordinate 293,430,606 downwards.
ATAATTCATTACATTTATATAGCACTTTTCTCAGTACTCAAAGTGCTCTCCACACAGGAAGGAACCGGGAAGCGAACCCACAATCTTCCACATATAGATTTGGAAGTAAAGATAGCCCAGGTCGGCAAACAGTCTGCTAGTGGAGGTTCCAAGGATTGAATATGTGATGTACAATAAAAACAGTGATACAGGTAGAAGGTTAATGTTAACTATTATGTACAGTAGCTAATCTTCCAATTTTTCATTAAGAAAAGAACCTAAAAGGTGAGTTGGTACCTTTCACGTCAGGTGATCTGATAACATGATAAAGCAATGTGATTTCCAGCAATGATATTAAATCATAGGCAGTCAAATACTTTTGGACTGAAGGGAAAGTGTCTTGTTGGAAAAATGTTGTCTGTTTGTTTTTAGTTAGGGCAGCTGTTTGATTAAAACATTTAAGTGCATGATTAAAACTTTTAATCAAAATTAACTGCATATAATAAAATCTTCATCTCTTGGGGCTCTTCATTATCAGCTCTCTTAACGACAGTCCTTTTGACGGAGTGTGACAGACCGTTTACTTCAAATGCATATTTTTGCAATTCATATTTACATGAATATAGCTGCTAATTCTTTCAGCCTCACATGGACTCCTACATTTTTGTTGCAGCAACAGAGAGCACAAACAGCACCTGCGACAATGTAATGTTCACTTTTCCTACTAGTCTACTGATGTCTTTGAATGCAAATATGTAATGTGATGTTACAGAAAGACTTTTTCCTTGCAACATCTTATGTTAATTTTTAACAAGTGTAATGTGTTCTAAGTCCATGCAACACAAATTTCTATATTTAACAGGGGTCTTTTTAAGTGATTTTTCAGCCTTAGAGAGTTTATAATGATCTGAATATTGCTCTCTGTCACAGCAGGTTAATGAGAGCACCATTACTCCTTGCAGCTCAAAATTACTCCCCCTACTCAGAGTGTTGCCTTCATGAGGCATTGGTTTGGTTTAGAAATGTGACACTCACTGAGTCGTCTAATTGTTCCAGTCTGCTTTTCAAGCAAAACTCACTCATGGTTGTCTTTGGATGTATATGTTACACGTTTGGCTCAGCAAAACTAGTAGTGCGGAAGAACAGTCCTGGAGGAACTCTGAAAGTAAAGTCATCAGCTGTTGTTCAGTCAGTGAATCTTGTCTTCAGTACTCTTGCATTTTGGCGACAGGAGAGGCTGCAAGTACACCATAGAGAATGCCATACCCAACAGAATGGTAATTAAGTTAGTGACTTTAGTTTTGATTATAATCCTTTAAAATTGCAGCTTTCAACATTAACATCTTTATATATATATATATATATATATATATATATATATATATATATATATATATATATATAATACGCTACCATGGCTGTCCGTTTGTCTGTCCAAATCTCATAGAATATAATTATTCTGCAAATTAACTGTGTTATGCACAGGGGCAGATCTACTATGAAACTAATGAAGCTTAAACTTCAGGGCCCCTAATCCCCAGGACAGGGGCCCAAAAGCGACTTTAGTTTTGTATTGCTTAAAAATTTGGGGTGTCTACTGTACAAGAAGGAATTTTTAAAAAATAATATTATTAGTAATACAGTGATCCCTCGCTATATCATGCTTCGACTTTCGCGGCTTCACTCTATCGCAATTTTTTTCTCCTACACGCTTACGTCACTACGCATGCGCTTTCTGAGAACTGGGCAATTTGAGAAATGTCTTCGGCTTCCAACTGTGCATCCATCTGTGCACCCCACTCCTGGTACCACTTGTCACGCTTGGGTCAAAGATTTGCACAGAGACACAGGAGGTTGTAGAAAAAAAGGAACTTTATTCAAAGCACTGCAAACAAACATTTGTCTTTTTTCGAAAGTTTAAACGTGCTCCATGACAAGACAGAGATGACAGTTCCGCTAGGAGCAGAGAAAGTCTGAGACAGAGATAAGGAGATCAATTTAACAAAACTGAGAGAAGCCCGTACAGGCTTTTTGAGAAGGCAGAGCACAGTGCAAGAGGCAGATTACACGACAGAGCTGGCCAGAAGGGAAAGGAGAAATGTGAAGGTAGCCTGTCTATGTTTCCTAGGGGTTTTCCCAGGGGTGTCTGTATCTTTTGGGGGTACGATTAGCTTCGCAGCTCACAATATTTAATGCTAGCCATCACCCGTTGCTCTGCCCGTGTAATAGGGAAAAAGGACAGTGAGGAGGGCCCTGACTGGCTCGCTACTCCTGACGTCACGCCTCCCCATCCCCTCGACCCACAGCCTCTATCTTGGATTAGCACGAATATATCACTTCTGTAAGCGAATTATGATTCTTAGCATGATGAGAGAAGTCACAAAGTCAACCGAATGTTCAAGCAAATTATAGAAAAAAACACGATCTAAATCCGTTAAGTAGATCTCTCACTCGCTAGCTAAGCGGAGGTAAGGAATGCCCCAAGGCTGGCATGTGAGTGAGAAGGGTCCCTCCCACCTCCCCTCGGCCCACTGCTTTTTTCTTGGATTTGTGCAAATAAATCTGTACCGCAAGCTAACTATGATACCTACAGCGATGAGAGAAGTTGCAAAATCACCCGGAACGTTCCAGCAAATTATAGGAAAAAAACTCGATCTAAATCCATTAAGGAGTTCTCTCATGAAAAGCGGACAGACAGACGGACGTTGGATTTTATATATATATATATATATATATAGAGAGAGAGAGAGAGAAAGAGAGAGATAATTAGAAATAACATTATCAATTAATTAAAATTATTTACCTTAGGCTAGCCATAATTGAAAAAATGAAAACACATTTTGTTGCTTTCGGTCATTGTAAAGGACATCATTTTGGTAACTGTATTTCTCATAGGTGTCTAAAATAAAAGATTATATTGGTTGTTGTTTTTTCTATGTTGTATTATTCTATGATGCATTATGCATGCATTGTATACAATATTTCCCTACTTTTCATCTCCCTACAACTATAAGGAAATTTGTATATGAAATTTACATATGAAAACATATGAGATTTGTATTCACAACAATGACTTTGGCATGTGAGATAATCCAATACAGTAATGTTAACCACCGTCTGAGATGCAGTGCTTTCAATTTCAAAATATTTGTGGTGATCTGTCATAGTACAACCCTATAGAAGAATATAGAAGTGGTTACCCAGAATTCATTGCTGGTTGCGCAGGGGTCCCCCATAACAGATAAAACTTCAGGATCCCACATATATTTTGTCCACCACAGAAAAAACACAGAAATGTGAATGAGGCATTGGGGAGCAATATTCCATGTTTTCCACCACAGGTTAACCTTTAACATCACCCAAAAACTGCTTTTAGAAAGATGTGCGCTTGTGAAATTGCATGCAATTAGAACGTTAGCATCCATTTTTCAAATATTCATGTGCAGTACTCTGATTAATTCAAAGTAGAAGCTGAACATGTTTAAAGAAAAATGAACTCTTAGCCTTTTTGAAAAAAAAAAATCATGAAGCAAAGAAGTATATTTGCAATTAGTAGTAGAAAGCCCATAGAACTAGGCATCAAAGAACGCTGCGCACTGTTGCCTTTTATTGTGTATTGTTCTGTAGTATCTACCAGAAATAAGAAGTATAGACTCCTGGCATGGAGGGTCTCTCAAATCTGAAACAATTTGACCAGCTTTTGTAAAGACTCTTATTATCAATCGATTCCAGACTGATCTGCCTGACACACACTAGAGACGGCTGCCAAACCAAATCAAAAACTGGATGCCTTCCTTATTTATTCGGCAAAGCAATGAAAAAGTGAAAAGACATGAGAACAATGAAATCCAGTCGACTAACACCACTACTGTTCCTTCTAACCCCATCTCATCAAATTACAAGCCCTAAGGTTTAGCTCTATGTGCCTCCCTCATTTCTAGCGCTTAGAACGCCATGCGGCGGACAATAACTTGGAAAATTTATGACGACATTGTGATCGAGACAGCCACACAAATCAAATGAAAAAAAGACTTAACGTTGTAAGATGCCACAGGCAGCAACAAAAGAGAGAAGTGAAATGGTAAGCAGTGTTATACTGGGTGTCATCGGAGCAGAGTGCCAAGGTCTATTGAGGCAATCAATGTAAGAATTTAACATCCAGAGTCACACCCGGATATTCCTTTTGGGTGAAATGAGTATAAAAGACAGTTTTCACTTTGAACAAACAGCTTACTTCCATTAGCAGAAATGAAAAGAACACGATGATGAAGGTACACTAAGAAAACAAAAATACATTTACTAGAAATTGCTAAATTTGAAAATGATGTAGTTAACCTTTATTTACTTTCCACTGTGCCTATGCCAGCGTATTTATAAAAAAGACCGCACAATCTGAGCAGCTTTATAGGTGTCACCGTCCAAAAGGCAGACAGGCTTTTATTTTGCAGCTTCTCATTTCTACGACAGTAAGACTCATTATGATTCAAATGTAGGACAGCCTTTTATTCCACAGTGTAGAAGAAAGGGGAATGTAATGAGGAAATCCTATACTGACTCTGTGCACTCTAAATAGGATTTTCACACCGGGAAGCTAAAATAAAATCCCAAGAAAGGCTTGTGGATTTTCAGACACGGTCTCAAAGCTTTTCAGCAGAGGCTGTTGAGGTTACATGTTTGATGCATTTTACGTGATCATGTACAAAACTAGAAAGCTTGACTGGGGCCTGCTGTTTATTAAGATAGAATTCATTTTTTCGTTATGACCACTACAGTTCACAAAATTACAGGATCCATCTAGCTATACCTTCCATCCTGCACAGAACTGTGGGCGGCCTAAGCCTATCCTAACGGCATCGGGCACAAAGCTGTCAGGGGACATCAGTTCAGTACGTGGCACATTTGTACACACACTTGTTATAATCAGTTGTTTTTATAAATTTGTCACAGCTCGCCCTGCATCAATTGATTCAATCTATCTAGGAACTTGGGACTTAATGTTAGTTTTTTGTGTTCAAAAGAAACTGATTAAAGCCCTATTTGGACAGTATTAGATTCACAGCAGGATGTAGGGTAAAGTCTGTGCTTAAAGGGGAGGCCGGTATGCAGCAGTACTTTGTAGCACCATATCCCTGTTCTTGCCTTATGAGTAGCAAATGGTAGTAAATATATGTGTGCCATCAGTTTGCACCACATTAGCAACCCTTTTTTATAACAACACGTCCAATGTGCACCTCCAAGGTGGACCTCCACCCACACCACCTCCACATTTCAATTTAAATTGTACATCTCAGTGCACCTTTGAACTTCCATGGGATACCCAATGGCCTGTAATTCAGAGTGCACAGCAAGGAGTACCAGCACTTCTTTATTCCACTTCAGACAATGCATCAAGTAAATAATTGTTACAGGAGGACCTCAGTAATTTTAGTCACGTCCGAGTCACTCAAGTGACAATTTTACTGACATGTCACTATTCAAGGAGTGGATGTAGAGGTGGTCCACTCCTACAAATACTTGGGGGTTCACATCAATAATAGGTTGGACTTGTCATGGAACACAGAGTAACTATATAAGTAAGGCTCTTCTTCACTAAATGACTCCATTACTTTAATGTTGGAAGTGACATCCTTTACATCTTCTATAACTCTGTGATGGAGAGTGAGAATTTCTATGCTGTGGTGTGCTGGGCTGGTAACATCACTTCAAGAGATGCCCACTGAATAATTACAAAGGCAGCCTCAGTTGTGGGACGTACTCTGGACCCCCTGGAGGTCACAGCAAAGGAGAAGATGAAAACAAAACTGAGTGCCATTATGAACAATGCTGCACATCCTCTCTGCGACACACCAACACTGAGGAATTTCAGACAACAAATTATTCAACAGAAGTGTGTCAAGAAACATACCTTTATACCAGCAGCAATACGTCTGCATGAGGCCTCATTGGCACCTGGACTGCCAAGTCAGAGGTTTTCTTTTATTAAATTTTTTATAGTCATTCTGGTGTGTGTTCAGACCAAAGTGTGGAGGTGTGTATATTTATTTATTTTTACTTATTTACTTACTTATCTACCTATTTAAAAAGTTAGTGTAAAAAGGCGAATTTCCCCCTGGGGACATCTATCTATCTATCTATCTATCTATCTATCTATCTATCTATCTATCTATCTATCTATCTATCTATCTATCTATCTATCTATCTATCTATCTATCTATCTATCTATCTATCTATATAATTCACTAAGCCACCGACAAGTAGACACCCATGGAAAGCACGCAAGACAGCCACGCCCACCAACTCTAAGACCATTGGATACGACGACAATTCGCAGAGCCACGCCCACCAACTCGGACGTGACACCTCGGAAAACATGCCGTCATTTATGTTCGTCTGTGCTACAGTCCACATGCACCTCTGAGCCACGTTGACTGTTCATAGAGGCATGTTTCTTGCGGATGTGAATGGCTGTATGCAGCGTGTAAAACAGTTTGCGAGAGGTATCCCATGGGATCCTTAAAACAATCCTTTAAAACTGAGGTTAAAACACAATGAAGGAAGCAGTCTTTAAAAACCAATAAGCCCTGTGCCTCTTTTTCATTAGCGTCTCACTTGCTTCACCGATGCAGGCCCTGCAACAGTCGAGACGCTCTCTCTGCAGCTGACCTTCTCTGTGCCTGACTCCACTACTGTCAGTCGCCTGATTAAAAATGGCCTTTTGAAGGGGAGCTATGGACCCGCTATACCACAGGAACACATTGCCTTCGAGCCTGCTCTCGTTCACTATAACGTACCACGGCTTTCTCTCTCTCCTCACTCGCTCGCACACTGCACAGGGGAGAAATGCCCGCAGCACGACTCCACCCGGAAACTGTTTCAGCCACACTTCCATGCTCCTCGCTACGCTGTAAGTGCGATGATTATTTAAAAATGGCCTTTTGAAGGGGAGCTGCGGACCCGCTATACCACAGGATCACCTGTGACATTGCCTTCACATTGTTTTCCTTTTATTTCTGATCCCGTCGAGCAGATCAGACACCCAGGCAAACAACACTGAATAATCAATAGCTGCAACTACTTTGCCCGCCCCAACTCCTCACCTGAGTCGGTTTCGTCTGTGTTCAGCAGTATTTCCCAAACTCGGTCCTGGTGAACCCCTGTGGATGCAGGGTGTTGTTCCAACCAGATTCCTAATCATTAATGCCGGTGAAACTCATCCGGGATAAATCGGTTTTTCAAATACAGCCGTGTAGCAGATTAGTCTAGCAGGATGTAATAATCCGAGATGAATGCGCGCCCCCGCGCTGAGTGAAAAGCCAATGTATATTGAGTCTAGAAAACATGATCAGCAAGTCTTTGATAGACTGCAACAAAATAATGAAAGAACAGGCGCATTTTTTTACACAAGCTGTGTGGGTGGGTGTTAGTTAATTAGTTACTCGAAGGATTTCAAGATTTAATATGCACAAGCGGTAACACTGCAAAAGCAGCCCAAACCAGAAAAGATGGCTGGCAAAAAGTGGTCGACAAATTAAACGCGTGTGCATTGTACTTACTGAAAGCAGCGTTACGGATTTTGCAAATGTTCATTTTTTTCCCTCTGCTTAAAAAACATTTAAAAAGCGGCGTGATTATGAGGCTTATACTACGCCGCGAGTTGGTATGCAGCGTGTAAAACAGTTTGTTTGTCACGGATATTTTGCCTTTTACTATTACACGAAGACAATTTCCTGTTAGATTGGCCTTTGCGTTTACAATTAACAAGGAACAGGACCAAACTTTCAAAAAGATATGCATGTATCTGCCAAAACCATTTTTCAGTCACGGACAGTTGTATGTTGCTCACTCCAGAGTTCCATCTTTTCATTCACTTACTGTTATATCATCAAACCCACCCCTTTTAGACAACTGTGTCTTTCCGGAAGTGTTCAGCCATCAATAAATAATTATGCGGCGTATGCCTGCAGGAACACGTGCAGCAAGCGAGCGAGCAAGAGAGAGAGAACATGCGACACATACAGGCGCGTGCGCATGCGTGAGAGAGAGAGAGCGCTGGACACATAAGAATAATAATACTTCATTACATTGATATACCGGTGTTTTCAGTATTCAGAGTGCTATCCACACAGGGAGGAACCAGGAAGCGAACCCACAATCTTCCACAGTCTCCTTACTGCAAAGCAGCAGCACTACTACTGCGCCACAAGGCAGTTAAAGAATGCACCGGGCTCGATTTTGTTTTCACTTCTGTTTACAGCGATCGGGTCGTAGATAGCGTTATTGCAATGTTACTTTTCTTGGTGGCTTATTACATTACGGATGTTTCACATGTTCATTTTTTCCCCTGTGCTTAAAAGACATTAAAAAAGTGTTTCTCAACTGTGACTCCGGAACATCTCAGTACGCAAGCTATATTAAGCGTCAACAACAAAGACTCGCTACACCTTAATCTACAAGTACTGACACTTATCCCTACCGACGAAGTAACTTTCACCAGCGTGGCCTTCTTTGTCACAGACGATCCCGCTTTCAGTCACGGACAATTATATGTTGCTCTCTCCAGAGGTCTATCTTTTCATTCACTCACAGTCGTATCCTCAAACCTACGCCATTTTGACAACTGTGTCATTCAGGAAGTGTTCACCCATCAATACATAATTATGCGGCGTATGGTAAGCTGCGGGTTGGCTAGTATTATATAGTTCCTTTCATATATGTCTACCTAAGTCAGTTTGCACAGGATTAGCTTAATCGAAGGGCTGTAAAAGGCTCAGTAATCCTAACTGAAATGTGAATGTGCAGTCCATAATAAGACATAAAATGATTTGGATATGATAAATATTACACAGGTCCTCTGATAATTACAGTACACCCCCAAAATTCAGGGGGGTTACGTTCCTAGAGCACCCGCGAATTGTGAAAAACCGCAACTTTTGGATGTGGTTAAAAAATGCCTTTTAAATGCCTATTTTTATAGTTTAAACCCTAAATACAGTATGCCCCCAAAGCACTTTAATTTTGTTGCAAACTCAGCTTAATACTTTAATACATTACATAAAAAATTACCTTAATACATTACCTAAAAACAGAATGTAAAGTTAAACCCATATACTGTACAGTACTGTACTGCTATTTCGCCTGCTGTGCTAGAATGTATAATACCGATTTTACCGCTATACGTGCTGTAATTCATGCAAGTGCATTTTCTTTGGTATGCGCTGTTGTTTCTTTGTTATAAGTAGAGTAAATGCATAATAATTTCATTTAATTAAAATACAGTAAAATGTACGGGTAATCGCCAATGATGAATGATATTGATGATGATGATGAAGTAGCTGTGCAGTACGATGTAGAGGATTTAAAACTCCTCGGGTGGCACCTCTTCTTCAGGTGCTTCAGGAGGAGTCGTACCTTTGGACAGGTCTTCTTCTGATGGGGTTTCATGCTGGCTTTTCTTTATAGGTTTCAGGAACATTGTGATGGGAAGTTGCTACATTGTCTCCTGTAGCAAACTGCTGGTACAATTTCCGTGCTTTCTCACGGATGATGTTACCATCCAAGAGGATGTTCTTCTTCCTGCAGTCGGTGATCCACAATGCCAAGGCAGATTCCATCCTGACGATATTTTTATTCCTTATGGTTGTTACCTTTTTGGCAGTATCACAGAAACTTACAGATACGGTACTCCATATTGTTGCTTCGTTCTTCTTTATGTAGCGTTTAGTGCTTTCATTAATGCCATAGTGGAGCACTACAGCAGCATAACTTTTTAGTTCCTGGAGCAAATCCAGTAGTTCAACCTTCTCCTGGAGTGTTTTAAACTTCTTCTGGCTCTTAGGCTCAGTGCTAGAAGCTTTAGAAGGTGCAGGGCGTTTTGCCGACATCTTGTGCGTTTAAAAATAACAAAATGAATACAATAACAAAAAGGAAAACACGAGGACACTCAGCTGGAGACGTGTCACAGGCCAGCAGTCAATCAGCAGCAAGGAGAAATGAATAACTCTCTCGGATTGGCTACTTTCACCATCCCAAACTGCGTTTCCCTCAGCGGTTGCTTCCTGTTCTCTCTACAGCACAGTATTGCCACAAAAAAAGCCATAAAAAATTGCGGAGGATATTTGTGCTTTCCGCTAACAATTAATAGTTAGGTTCTAAGGAAAAATCCTCGAATGACTGAGTCCGCGAACCCTGAACCGCGACTTCGCGGGGGTCTACTGTATTACTTTACTCAACCTCCTGGGGTAAAACTAATCTCATCTTAATCAAGCTTTAGTTGAATATTTTTTAGCGTCTAGCCATGACTCTTAATTTATTTTCTGTGAGCACTTCTATTTTGTAGCACTGCTGCCTTGCAGTTAGGAGACCTGGGTTCACTTCCCGGGGTCCTCCCTGCGTGGAGTTTGCATGTTCTCCCCGTGTCTGTGTGGGCTTCCTCCCACGGTCCAAAGACATGCAGGTTAGCTGCATTGGCAATACTAAATTGTACCTAGTGTTTGGGTGTGTATGTGCCCTGCGGTGGACTGGCGCACTGCCCGGGGTTTGTTTCCTGCCTTGTGCCTTGTGTTGGCTGGGATTGGCTCCAGCAGACCTCCATGACCCTGTAGTTAGGATATAGCAGGTTGGATAATAACTGACTGACTTCTATTTTGTGGTCCTCTTGTCAAGATGCAGGTCCTGGTTGCCAGGGGTGTGGTAGCTGGGGTCACAATATGGTGTCACTTAAGTGAAGGTGTCAAAAGGTCACCTCTGGCAGCTATTCCCTTTTCATGTTTTGCAAACATCTTGCCTGAAGAAGGGGCCTGAGTTGCCTCGAAAGCTTGCATATTGTAATCTTTCTAGTTAGCCAATAAAAGGTGTCATTTTGCTTGGCTTTTCTCTACATGTTTTGCAAATAAAACTTTTCCTTTACAAATGATTAAAAACTTCCGTTTTATAGAATTCCAAGTAACATCATTTCTGGCTGTGGTTCCTGACTTCGGCTCTGACTAAAGATCGGGTTGTCAGATGGTTTTGACCTTGGCTTGCTTCTTTGAGTAACGCTTGCCCCTCAATCTTTTTATTTTTAGGTGTGAAGGCCCATATCCGTCTGTCTGTTCACTTGAAACAACTTGCCTCTCATGGACCAGTTTTGTTGAGTTTATTCATTAAAGAGATTTGTCAGGATGGTTCATTTTTCATTGTGATATCTCAAACAGATTGTGTTGTAAGAAGTTTTAAAATGTCAGAAATTCTCATTGAAAAAATGGGCAAATTTGCAAACTTATATACATATTAAAATGGAGAAATGTTCTGTGTGACTTTAACTACGGATTAGTTTAGTGTTTCAGTTTTACCTTGAGACACGGTTGCTTGACCTTGAATGTCCTGAATTTTTTCCTGTATTATTCGTGTGACAGACACTCAGATACCCAGTGCAAGTGAATCGAACAATGAGGAGAGCGTGGGTGCCAACAGCTCATACAGAAGCCCTTTCTCCTTCTGCATTAGGTAAGTTAACAAGTACAAAAAAAAGTCACTTGCTTGAAAAATAAATGGAAGGAGAAAGCAGTTATGAAAGCAAAAATAAGAATGAATTGACTTAACAATATTATCTGCAGATTATTATTGTAAAGCGCCAGCGTTATCAACCTGCAGCTAAATGGCGTTTGAACTAATTAATAACATGGGAAAACTGTGGCTGCCCCAAGTGATATAAACACAGGATGGGTTTAAAAATGGAAAGTGGCATTGGGAGATGGTGGGCTGCAGTGGTTTAAGCCCCTGATCTCTGGCACTCAGCCCCTGATATTTCAGTCCCAGGTATACATGAACAATCACGGTAAGCCCCTGTACCATTCGTATGCCCGTTATACAAAAAATCAGTTCCTTTCCAACTATTTTCCAACTAAGAAATTGTTGTGTTTTATTCATATTAATAGCTAGATGGGGAACTTATTCCAGTTCTATTTCTCCTTTCACATGTTAATATCAATCAATCAATCAAAATCAAATGAAATAGCCTTTTATTGTCAATTCACTATAATGTGCAGAACATACAGGAGAATCAAAATACTGTTTCTCTCTCATCTTCGTAGTACAATAAAATATAAAAAGTATAAAAGTATAACATATAAGATAAATAACATTAGGACTTGTAAAGTAAACCTGTGTAGAATGTGCAATAGTCAGTAGTGCAAAAGCCACATACAGTAAAAAGTGAGAAGGTGCATTATAGAGTAGCTTAGGAGATGTACAAAAAGACAGACAGTTAGCAGCAGATGTCATGTTGAGTCTTTATATAATACCAGCTGAGGTAGGGTTTTGGTATTGGTACTGATTTTATACTAGTATTGGCCATTTTGTATTACTAGATGTGACAGGTGTCTGGTCACACTTACAGGAAATCTAAGTTAGACACCATTAAAATATACAACTACGCCACCCAGTTTTATTAGGAGACTGGGAACTCTTGAGATTTACAGAAAAAAGCACACAGGGTTCTTTAAATTGGGCAGTGAGTAAATACACAATGAAAGACACAACAGGAATTTCAGGAACAGCAACAGTAACTTCTATTACACAAGACAATAAAATAAATTAAAAAGATAAACGAACATAACAAAAAAAATCTAACAATATCAGGTATGAAATTCCTTTTTATTTAAAAAGGAAAACACACAGTCCACACTCTAAAAGTCCATTAAAAACAAGAATTGGAGGATACAACCTTTAGTGGTGCAGAGTCCAGTTTGTGCGCTGTGTTACCCCAACACTTAATTGTCCAACTGTCCACGGATGCACTCTGTTCACCGGACACTCGTTTCCCAACAGAAGTTTTGTCAAATCATTGAATCCCTGTCAGCGTCTCTTCGTCGTTCCTTTTTTTTCTTCTCTGGGCTCCTTCTGTTGCTTTGACCTAGGCACGCCTCATTTCTCATCTGCCAGCTTTGCTTGGTCCTTTTGTGTGGCTTCCCTCTCTCGCTGGACGTACAACTGGTGTCTCCTTGTGGAGCTGTCTCTTCCTCCCTGGATGGAGTGGTGGCTCTGAGGCTAAGGATCTGCGCTGGTATCCCGAAGGTTGCCGGTTCGAATTCCCGTCACTGCCAAAAGGCCACTCCTCTGCTGGGCCCTTGAGCAAGACCCTTAACCTGTAATTGCTCCAGGGGCGCTGTACAATGGCTGACCCTGCGCTCTGACCCCAAGGGGTATGCAAAAACTACCAAATTCCTAATACAAGAAATTGTATAAGGCGAAATAAAGAACAAAAAAAAAAAAAAAAAAAAAACAAAGTAAATGTCTCCGTCCTTGTGCCTCACGTTGTGCCAGCCAGGTACCCCAGTCTGCCTACGAGCCCCTGTGCTCTGTCCGAGTGTCTTGGCAGCGTTCTCAGTGGACCGTCCCTCCTCTGCCTTCTCCTGCCCAGGAGTTTAAATCTCCTTCAGTCCCTGCCCTTGTCAGTCCTGGACAATCGGTTTAAACAATGGCATATCTAAATTTCCTGGGTTTAACAATTAATGAAAACACAAGTCAACAAAATGTATTGTTACCGACCATTAATGAGTACAGATCTGCTGATTAGAAACCAATATTGTCAAACATGTCAATTTCCACGTCAGGTAAATACAGACATCCTCCAAGGAAGGAGCAGTTCTGTTATCACAACTTGGTATTGTTTGTAATATCAACCAGCCAAAAACTTTAAAGCGGTGACTCCTTTGCAATACAGCAAATACCTACATCCTGCAGACAGCCATGACAACAAGCAGTAATGGGATTACCCTTTAAATTTGCCTTGTAACATCTCACCCCCAGTCCCAACAATGGGTGCCTAATGATAGATAGATAGATAGATAGATAGATAGATAGATAGATAGATAGATAGATAGATAGATAGATAGATAGATAGATAGATAGATAGATAGATACTTTATTAATCCCAATGGGAAATTCACATTATCCAGCAGCAGTATACTGATACAATAAATAATATTAAATTAAAGATTGATAATAATAATAATGCAGGTGAAAAACAGACAATAACTTTGTATAATGTTAAATGTTAACGTTTACCCCCCCGGGTGAAATTGAAGAGTTGCATAGTTTGGGGGAGGAATGATCTCCTCAATCTGTCAGTGGAGCAGGACAGTGACAGCAGTCTGTCGCTGAAGCTGCTCTTCTGTCTGGAGATGATACTATTAAGTGGATGCAGTGGATTCTCCATTATTGATAGGAGCCTGCTGAGCGCCCTTCACTCTGCCACAGATGTTAAACTGTCCAGCTCCATGCCAACAATAGAGCCTGCCTTCCTCACCAGTTTGTCCAGGCGTGAGGCGTCTTTCCTCTTAATGCTGCCTCCCCAGCACACCGCCGCGTAGAAGAGGGCGCTCGCCACAACTGTCTGATAGAACATCTGCAGCATCTTATTGCAGATGTTGAAGGACGCCAGCCTTCTAAGAAAGTATAACCGGCTCTGTTCTTTCTTGCACAGCGCATCAGTATTGGCAGTCCAGTCTAATTTATCATCCAGCTGCACTCCCAGATATTTATAGGTCTGCACCATCTGCACACAGTCACCTTTGATGATCACTGGGTCCATGAGGGGTCTGGGCCTCCTAAAATCCACCACCAGTTCCTTGGTTTTGCTGGTGTTCAGGTGTAGGTGGTTTGAGTCACACCATTTAACAAAGTCATTGATTAAGTCCCTATACTCCTCCTCCAGCCCATTCCTGATACATCCCACGATAGCAGTGTCATCAGCAAACTTTTGCACGTGGCAGGACTCCGAGTTGTATTGGAAGTCCGATGTATATAGGCTGAACAGGACCGGAGAAAGTACAGTCCCTTGTGGTGCTCCTGTGGAACCATGGAACCACCCAGTGTACAAAAAATGTCCCCCGACATAGATATATTTCAGTTGCTGATTTTTGGGTACTACTCTATTGAGTATACTGTATATTCAAAAATTGAACAGCAATTAGTCACAGACCCTCCAGCACTGACACACATCAGTCGATGGCATTTTCACATCACCTGAGTTGTAATCCCCTGTGTAAGAAAGCTGCTGAGGCACCACAAGCCTCTTTGGACTCAGTTTGTAACTCCATTGTAAAACATACGCATTTAATAGAGTCTACTGATACATGTCATTACATTCTGTTATCACTATTAGTTTTGAATATGACTCATTGTTATAAACTATATAATACACAATACAAGTTATAACTGACTCTCAGATGAAATAAATTCAAAATGTTAATTGCTCCAACTTTCTTATCAGTTAACTGCCCGCACCTGAATGTTACACCATGCATACTTTATCTAATTTCTTTTTATTACCTTCTCTTGTGAGCCACAATAATACTAAGCTAAGCTGAAACTGAAGTATTTTCTACCACAGGGACATTTTGTTTTTGAACAAGCGCCACCATTTTAAAACAATTTATGTTTGCCAGAAGAATGTGACACATGACATCATTTCCGCAATGGTATACAGTCATACATATCTTAGTTGTCGAAATCTGTGAATTCTTTCCAAAAATGAAGTTTGTGTTCACTATAGTGTCTCTTGAAATTCCTGAAATCTCTGCATACAAATTGTTTTCTGTTTTTCTTCTAAAACGCACTTCTTACCTCTTGACTTTGATTACTTGAAGTTTCTGATTTACGACTTTTCCGATCTGTTCTAAACTAACATTTTGTTACACGACCTGGGCCTCATTTATTTGATTTTTTTTTGTCTTCCTGGTTACAACCTTGTTTCTTTTTCCCCTATTTATGACCCATCTTCTGATTTCAATTTCTTTAAAAACTGCTGCCATCCTGTACTGTCAGCATGTAAACCTAGAATTAAAATCAGATCCTCTACTGGATTCTTGTATTAGTAACCTGAATCATAATAATTGACAAATACTTACCAGTCTCCAAACATCATTGAAGTTTAATGAAGTTGTTTTGATTATTGACATTATAACACTGTAAGTGCACAGTCACATATCCAGCTACTAACTAAAATCAGCTTTATACAACTATTCCTTTAGGCGAGTCTGCACCAGATGGTTTTACCTTCCATCGCCTTCATCTTCCAAATCCAGAGCTGCGTTGAGGGACAGTAAAAGGCAGGAGCAAACCCTGGACAGGACCCCCTGCCCATCATGGGGTCAACGCCCCCCCCCCCCCCCCCCCCCCCAGCACAACATGGCCAGTTTAGGAATGGTTTTACCTTTCCTTTTTAATAAAGAAAAACTGTTTGAGGAGATGTTCTTGGAATAATTTTATGTAATGAACTGCCTGTTGCTTTTCAAAACGTAGGTTATTTTACATCCTTTGCAGGTGTTCATATTAGATATTAAATCAGAATCAAGTAAAGTTGTAATTTTAATTTACAGATCCCCTGAACCATATTCATTATGATTAACTTCTGCAACCTATAATACAGCCAGCTTTAATTATGATCATGTTGTGCTGATGGATGATTTTAGTCCTGTTATAGACATGAACGCCTTTAGCAGATGTGTTACACACCTACTGAATTTTGTGGGATTTTGCCATATTGTTAATGTTCTTATTCACTCTCACAATTACAATTATATATGCAGTAAGTATTACTTGTGGTGTCAAGCTTTAAGCTATGATTATTACTACACTAAACCAAATGATCTTTGATCACTATTTAATTACATTTGACTTATCTCTGCCCTTACCAGTACAATGACAGATTAAAGCAACCAAACCTAAACTGCAACTTCTAAGATCTCGTTGATACAGTCATATGAAAAAGTCTTCTTTGGATTTTTGTTTCTCATTGGCTGAGCTTTCAGTAAAGTATTAAGTAGCAACTTCCTTTTAATATATGACATGCCTTATGGAAACAGTAGTATTTCAGCAGTGACATTATATGCATCATAACAAAATTTGACAGGTGCATATATTTGGGCCCCCCAACAGAGATATGACATCAATACTTAGTTGAGCCTCCTTTTGTAACAGCCTCTAGACGCCTCCTATAGCCTTTGATGAGTGTCTGGATTCTGGATGGAGGTATTGTTGACCATTCTTCCATACAAAATCTCTCCAGTTCAGTTCAATTTGATGCCTGCTGAGCATGGACAGTCTGCTTCAAATCATCCCATAGACTGTCAATGATATTCAAGTCAGGGGACTGTGATGGCCATTCCAGAACATTGTACTTCTCCGTCTACATGAATGCCTTTGTAGATTTCCAACTATGTTTTAGGTCATTGTCCTGTTGGAATATCTAACCCCTGCGTAACTTCAACTTTGTGACTGTTGCTTGAACATTATCCTGAAGAATTTGTTGATATTGGATTGATATTGGGCCCCAGTCCCTGAACTAGCCACACAGCCCCACAGCATGATGGAACCTCCACCAAATTTGGCAATAGGTAGCAGGTGTTTTTCTTGGAATGCAGTGTTCTTCTTCTGCCATGCAAAGCGCTTTTTGTTCTGACCAAATAACTCAATTTTTGTCTCATCAGTCCAAAGCACTTTGTTCCAAAATGAATCTGGCTTGTCTAAATGAGCATTGGCATACAACAAGCGACTCTGTTTGTGGTGTGAGTGCAGAAAGGGCTTCTTTCTCATCACCCTGCCATACAGATGTTCTTTGTGCAAATTGAATTGTAGAATGATGTACAGATACACCATCTACAGCAAGATGTTCTTGCAGGTCTTTGGAGGTGAACTGTAGGTTGTCTGTAACCATTCTCATAATCCTGCGCATATGCCGCTCCTGTATTTTTCTTGGCCCGCCAGACCTGCTGGGTTTAACAGCAACTGTGCCTGTGGCCTTCCATTTCCTGATTCCATTCCTTACAGTTGAAACTGACAGTTTAAACCTCTGAGATGGCTTTTTGTAGCCTTCCCCTAAACCAGGAGACTGAACAATCTTTGTTTTCAGATATTTGGAGAGTTGCTTTGAGGTCCCATGCTGTCACTCTTCAGAGGAGAGTCAAAGGGAAGCACAACTTGTAATTGACCACCTTAAATACCTTTATATCTCATGATTGGACACACCGGTCTAGGAAGTTCAAGGCTTAATGAGCTAATCCAACCAATTTGGTGTTGTAAGTAATCAGCATTGAGCAATGACAGGCATTCAAATCAGCACAATGACAAGGGGACCCACATTTTTGCACAGCCAGTTTTTCACATTTGATTTAATTTTATACAACTAAATACTGCTTCACTAAAAATCTTTGTTCGGAAAGCACCCCAGTACTCAGATGTTCCTAGGAAATGAAAGACATACCACTGTTATCTTTTTTGTTGAAAGTAGAGTCAATTATTATGCAGGCTGAGAGGGGTTTCCAAACTTTTTCATATGACTGTATGAGAAAATGACACTTAATTGTGAAGGCCAATATGCAAAAATTATTATAAGGTTAGAAGGTGGCTGAGAAAGATGCAAAGTCCTATCAAAACTAAAGCGATTCACTATCCGCGTTTGATGAGAGCTCTTCCACCCATAAATCAAAACGCTGAAAACTAGAGATAAGATGGCATTCAAAGACACTGCTGGTCTTCAAGAATGCATACAATGGCAGTAT
Organism: Erpetoichthys calabaricus; assembly: GCF_900747795.2. Classification (NCBI taxonomy): domain Eukaryota; kingdom Metazoa; phylum Chordata; class Cladistia; order Polypteriformes; family Polypteridae; genus Erpetoichthys; species Erpetoichthys calabaricus. The sequence continues at coordinate 293,412,085 of NC_041397.2, read as the reverse complement.
TGTAAGATATAAAAATGCCCCTTTTCTTAATACTAACTCAGATAAACGTCTAAAAACAAAACTAGCCATGTAAAATATCTACAAAAATTAGAAGCACATATTTTAGGAACTTTTTTAAATAATAAAGCAGTTAACATCTTCAATATCAAAATTATCTAAATTAGTTATTTTTCTAAAATTAATAACATAACAGGAACTCATAACTTTCATTTTTGAATTGAAATCTACTAGCTCTTCCTACGACGCAAAGAAAATCAGCAAAAAAAAAGTCCATCTGAGTGCCTGCAGAACTTCTTATTAACGCTCTCAATCGGTAATTTGTGACACACACAGTTGATACGGCTCTACAAGCGTCCATCGTCAGACAATTATTGAGAAAATCAAAGACAGACCCAAATATGCTTTAAAGCATCGGTCAACAAAGACTTCGTCACAGAACAACTTAGGGGTGTTTGAAAAGCACTTTTCATGTTGATTTTAGATATGCACTCTGATGTTTTCTATCATTTAAACTTTGTAAGTTATGTTTTTCTTTTTAGGCTGCAAATTTAGTAATCCTTATGAAGGTGTATGGTTTTTTAAATTAAATTCAAGGTTGCTGTTTGTAAACATTTTTACAACTTTCCAGAAGGACATGAAATAAGTGTGATGGGCCAGAGTTTGCAGGCTGTACCATGTTTGGACCTGAGGAGCCTGTCTCTCTATCAGTCTCTCTGCCCTTGTGAGTCAAGAGTTTGTTCTTTTTGGGTCTTATTGGATTCCAGAATTGCAGTAACTTCTTGCTGGCTTGTAACCATGAACTCTGTCATGTCTGACTCATTCTCTAAAGGTGTACTCACACTAGGCATGTTTGTTCCATATCAGGCCCAAGCTTGATTGTTCCCCCTCCCTACTCCCCCACTGGCCTGCACTCACACTGCGCTTAACGTTACGTGCAAATGACCGTGCAACTTTGAGTAAAGCCAAAACAAGAACGCAAAGTGACAGCATGCACATCAAAATTTACTTACTGCTGTTAGATTTACAAAAGGAGGCTCAACTAAATATTGATGTCATATCTCTGTTGGGGGGCCCAAATATATGCACCTGTCAAATTTTGTTATGATGCATATAATGTCACTGCTGAAATCCTACTGTTTCCATAAGGCATGTCAGATATTAAAAGGAAGTTGCTACTTTGAAAGCTCAGCCAATGAGAAACAAAAATCCAAACAATTAAGAGGGGTTCCCAAACTTTTTCATATGACTGTATCTATGAGATCTTAGAAGTTGCAGTTTAGGTTTGCTTGCTTTAATCTGTCATTGTACTGGTAAGGGCAGAGATAAGTCAAATGTAATTAAATAGTGATCAAAGATAATTTGGTTTAGTGTAGTAATAATCATAGCTTAAAGCTTGACACCACAAGTAATACTTACTGCATATATAATTGTAATTGTGAGAGTGAATAAGAACATTAACAATATGGCAAAATCCCACAAAATTCAGTAGGTGTGTAACACATCTGCTAAAGGCGTTCATGTCTATAACAGGACTAAAATCATCCATCAGCACAATATGATCATAATTAAAGCTGGCTGTGTTATAGGTTGCAGAAGTTAATCACAATGAATATGGTTCAGGGGATCTGTAAATTAAAATTACAACTTTACTTGATTCTGATTTAATATCTAATATGAACACCTGCAAAGGATGTAAAATAACCTACGTTTTGAAAAGCAACAGGCAGTTCATTACATAAAATTATTCCAAGAACATCTCCTCAAACAGTTTTTCTTTATTAAAAAGGAAAGGTAAAACCATTCCTAAACTGGCCATGTTGTGCTGGGGGGGGTGCGTTGACCCCATGATGGGCAGGGGGCCCTGTCCAGGGTTTGCTCCTGCCTTTTACTGTCCCTCAACGCAGCTCTGGATTTGGAAGATGAAGGCGATGGAAGGTAAAACCATCTGGTGCAGACTCGCCTAAAGGAATAGTTGTATAAAGCTGATTTTAGTTAGTAGCTGGATATGTGACTGTGCACTTACAGTGTTATAATGTCAATAATCAAAACAACTTCATTAAACTTCAATGATGTTTGGAGACTGGTTAGTATTTGTCAATTATTATGATTCAGGTTACTAATACAAGAATCCAGTAGAGGAGCTGATTTTAATTCTAGGTTTACATGCTGACAGTACAGGATGGCAGCAGTTTTTAAAGAAATTGAAATCAGAAGATGGGTCATAAATAGGGGAAAAAGAAACAAGGTTGTAACCAGGAAGACAAAAAAAAAATCAAATAAATGAGGCCCAGGTCGTGTAACAAAATGTTAGTTTAGAACAGATCGGAAAAGTCGTAAATCAGAAACTTCCAGTAATCAAAGTCAAGAGGTAAGAAGTACATTTTAGAAGAAAAACAGAAAACAATTTGTATGCAGAGATTTCAGGAATTTCAAGAGACACTATAGTGAACACAAACTTCATTTTTGGAAAGAATTCACAGATTTCGACAACTAAGATATGTATGACTGTATACCGTTGCGGAAATGATGTCATGTGTCACATTCTTCTGGCAAACATAAATTGTTTTAAAATGGTGGCGCTTGTTCAAAAACAAAATGTCACTGTGGTAGAAAATACTTCAGTTTCAGCTTAGCTTGGTATTATTGTGGCTCACAAGAGAAGGTAACAAAAAGAAATTAGATAAAGTATGCATGGTGTAACATTCAGGTGCGGGCAGTTAACTGATAAGAAAGTTGGAGCAATTAACATTTTGAATTTATTTCATCTGAGAGTCAGTTATAACTTGTATTGTGTATTATATAGTTTATAACAATGAGTCATATTCAAAACTAATAGTGATAACAGAATGTAATGACATGTATCAGTAGACTCTATTAAATGCGTATGTTTTACAATGAAGTTACAAACTGAGTCCAAAGAGGCTTGTGGTGCCTCAGCAGCTTTCTTACACAGGAGATTACATCTCAGGTGATGTGAAAATGCCATCGACTGATGTGTGTCAGTGCTGGAGGGTCTGTGACTAATTGCTGTTCAATTTTTGAATATACAGTATACTCAATAGAGTAGTACCCAAAAATCAGCAACTGAAATATATCTATGTCGGGGGACATTTTTTGTACACTGGGTGGTTCCATGGTTCCACAGGAGCACCACAAGGGACTGTACTTTCTCCGGTCCTGTTCAGCCTATATACATCGGACTTCCAATACAACTCGGAGTCCTGCAACGTGCAAAAGTTTGCTGATGACACTGCTATCGTGGGATGTATCAGGAATGGGCTGGAGGAGGAGTATAGGGACTTAATCAATGACTTTGTTAAATGGTGCGACTCAAACCACCTACACCTGAACACCAGCAAAACCAAGGAGCTGGTGGTGGATTTTAGGATCCCCAGACCCCTCATGGACCCTGTGATCATCAGAGGTGACTGTGTGCAGATGGTGCAGACCTATAAATATCTGGGAGTGCAGCTGGATGATAAATTAGACTGGACTGCCAATACTGATGCGCTGTGCAAGAAAGAACAGAGCCGGTTATACTTTCTTAGAAGGCTGGCGTCCTTCAACATCTGCAATAAGATGCTGCAGATGTTCTATCAGACAGTTGTGGCGAGTGCCCTCTTCTACGTGGCGGTGTGCTGGGGAGGCAGCATTAAGAGGAAAGACGCCTCACGCCTGGACAAACTGGTGAGGAAGGCAGGCTCTATTGTTGGCATGGAGCTGGACAGTTTAACATCTGTGGCAGAGCGACGGGCGCTCAGCAGGCTCCTATCAATTATGGAGAATCCACTGCTTCCACTGTACAGGATCATCTCCAGACAGAAGAGCAGCTTCAGCGGCAGACTGCTGTCACTGTCCTGCTCCACTGACAGATTGAGGAGATCATTCCTGCCCCAAACTATGCGACTCTTCAATTCCACCCGGGGGGGGTAAACGTTAACATTTAACATTATACGAAGTTATTGTCTGTTTTTCACCTGCATTATTATTATTATCAATCTTTAATTTAATATTATTTATTGTATCAGTATACTGCTGCTGGATAATGTGAATTTCCCATTGGGATTAATAAAGTATCTATCTATCTATCTATCTATCTATCTATCTATCTATCTATCTATCTATCTATCTATCTATCTATCTATCTATCTATCTATCTATCTATCTATCTATCTATCTATCTATCTATCTATCATTAGGCACCCATTGTTGGGACTGGGGGTGAGATGTTACAAGGCAAATTTAAAGGGTAATCCCGTTACTGATTGTTGTCAGGGTTGTCTGCAGGATGTAGGTATTTGCTGTATTGCAAAGGAGTCACCGCTTTGAAGTTTTTGGCTGGTTGATAATACAAACAATACCAAGTTGTGATAACAGAACTGCTCCTTCCTTGGAGGATGTCTGTATTTACCTGACTTGGAAATTGACATGTTTGACAATATTGGTTTCTAATCAGCAGATCTGTACTCATTAATGGTCGGTAACAATACATTTTGTTAACTTGTGTTTTCATTAATTGTTAAACCATGGAAATTTAGATGTGCCATTGTTTAAACCGATTGTCCAGGACTGACAATGCCAGGAACTGAAGGAGATTTAAACTCCTGGGCAGGAGAAGGCAGAGGAGGGACGGACCACTGAGAACGCTGCCAAGACACTCGGACAGAGCACAGGGGCTCGTAGGCAGACTGGGGTACCTGGCTGGCACGACGTGAGGCACAAGGACGGCAACATTTACTTCCAGGGAGGAAGAGACAGCTCCACAAGGAGACGCCAGTTGTGGATCCAGCGAGAGAGTGAAGCTGCATAAAAGGACCAAGCAAAGCTGGCAGATGAGAAATGAGGCGTGCCTAGGTCACAGCAACACGAACGACGAAGAGACGATGACAGGGATTCAACAATTTGACAAAACTTCTGTTGGGAAACGAGTGTCCGGTGAACAGAGTGCATCCGTGGACAGTTGGACAATTAAGTGTTGGGGTAACACAGCGTACAAACTGGACTCTGCACCACTAGAGGTTGTATCCTCCAATTCTTCTTTTTAACGGACTTTTAGAGTGTGGACTGTGTGTTTTCCTTTTTAAATAAAAAGGAATTTCGTACCTGATATTGTTAGATTTTTTTTGTTATGTTCGTTTATCTTTTTAATTTATTTTATTGTCTTGTGTAATAGAAGTTACTGTTGCTGTTCCTGAAATTCCTGTTGTGTCTTTCATTGTGTGTTTACTCACTGCCCAATTTAAAGAACCCTGTGTGCTTTTTTCTGTAAATCTCAAGAGTTCCCAGTCTCCTAATAAAACTGGGTGGCGTAGTCGTATATTTTAATGGTGTCTAAGTTAGATTTCCTGTGAGTGTGACCAGACACCTCTCACATCTAGTAATACAAAATGGCCAATACTAGTATAAAATCAGTACCAATACCAAAACCCTACCTCAGCTGGTATTATATAAAGACTCAACATTACATCTGCTGCTAACTGTCTGTCTTTTTGTACATCTCCTAAGCTACTCTATAATGCGCCTTCTCACTTTTTACTGTATGTGGCTTTTGCACTACTGACTATTGCACATTCTACACAGGTTTACTTTACAAGTCCTAATGTTATTTATCTTATATGTTATACTTTTATACTTTTTATATTTTATTGTACTACGAAGATGAGAGAGAAACAGTATTTTGATTCTCCTGTATGTTCTGCACATTATAGTGAATTGACAATAAAAGGCTATTTCATTTGATTTTGATTGATTGATTGATATTAACATGTGAAAGGAGAAATAGAACTGGAATAAGTTCCCCATCTAGCTATTAATATGAATAAAACACAACAATTTCTTAGTTGGAAAATAGTTGGAAAGGAACTGATTTATTGTATAACGGGCATACGAATGGTACAGGGGCTTACCGTGATTGTTCATGTATACCTGGGACTAAAATATCAGGGGCTGAGTGCCAGAGATCAGGGGCTTAAACCACTGCATCCCACCATCTCCCAATGCCACTTTCCATTTTTAAACCCATCCTGTGTTTATATCACTTGGGGCAGCCACAGTTTTCCCATGTTAATAATTAGTTCAAACGCCATTTAGTTGCAGGTTGATAACGCTGGCGCTTTACAATAATAATCTGCAGATAATATTGTTAAGTCAATTCATTCTTATTTTTGCTTTCATAACTGCTTTCCCCTTCCATTTATTTTTCAAGCAAGTGACTTTTTTTGTACTTGTTAACTTACCTAAAGCAGAAGGAGAAAGGGCTTCTGTATGAGCTGTTGGCACCCACGCTCTCCTCATTGTTCGATTCACTTGCACTGGGTATCTGAGTGTCTGTCACACGAATAATACAGGAAAAAATTCAAGACATTCAAGGTCAAGCAACCGTGTCTCAAGGTAAAACTGAAACACTAAACTAATCCGTAGTTAAAGTCACACAGAACATTTCTCCATTTTAATATGTATATAAGTTTGCAAATTTGCCCATTTTTTCAATGAGAATTTCTGACATTTTAAAACTTCTTACAACACAATCTGTTTGAGATATCACAATGAAAAATTAACCATCCTGACAAATCTCTTTAATGAATAAACTCGACAAAACTGGTCCATGAGAGGCAAGTTGTTTCAAGTGAACAGACAGACGGATATGGGCCTTCACACCTAAAAATAAGAACCCACGCTCTCCCCATTGTTCGATTCACTTGCACTGGGTATCTGAGTGTCTGTCACATGAATAATACAGGAAAAAATTCAAGACATTCAAGGTCAAGCAACTGTATGCAGTGCAGCGTTTTACTATTAATCATGCTGCATGTACGAGAAGACAAATATGGGAGGAATTTCTTGCCAACTACAATTCACATTCATGTGTAAGGTGAGAATACTCAAAAGATTGAATGAATTGAGAATTGCACTGTCTAACTTGTTGAATTATTGACATCATGTCTGTTTTCCGTGCTCAGACACGTTTATCGGTCACAATGCTACTGAACTATGCTTGGGACCACCTCCTCCAAGAGCATCAGGCCACTAGTCAAACAAACTAGACTTTGTGGTTTTACATGCAGACAAACATGCTCGGGCACGGAACAAATTGCCAGTCCAAGGAGGGCAGTTTGTAGTGCTTAAACTATGAAGTAATGCAAACAGAGCAGGAGTTAAATCCTTTGATTCTCTTTTGTGCTGCACTGCACTACCACTCTCAATCAGGCCTCACCCAGCACCCTCCTACAAAAGCGCATGATACTCCTTCTTATTGTACAGTATGTAGAAGCAGCATGCAGCACAGCCCAGTTCAATAATGTTAAGATCAATAAATCGTTTTTTAAGAACTATTTTACAGTCCCTCCCTATCAAAGATCCCAGAGTGCAGTGGGAAAAGGATCTCTCACTCAACATTTCAGAAAAGGAGTGGAATTCACTCGAGCTCCATATGCGCAAAGCATACAATTATTCAACTTAATATTATATATCGAGCACATCTCTCTCGTTTAAAATTGTCCAAAATGTTTTCAGGGTAAGATCCAACCTGTGAACGTTGCAATCGAGCTCTAGCCTCACTGAGCCACATGTTCTGGGCCTGCACCAAATTAACATCTTTCTGGACCAAAATCTATAAATGTTCATCAGACAGCCTTGGAGTCACAATCCCTCCTAATCCACTAACAGCTGTGTTTGGTAGACTTCCAGAAGGTCTTAAGGTGGAGAAGGACAAACAAACTGTAATTGACTTCACTATTGGCACGTAGACTTATCTTGCTCAAATGGAAGAATCCTAACCCACCTCTTTTAAGTCAGTGGGTAACTGATGTTATATATTATTTGAAATTGGAAAAAATCAATCTCACTTAGAGGATTTGTGAAAAACTTTTTTAAAACCTGGCAGGACCTAATCAATAACATTTTAGAAAATGCATTTAAATTGAGGAAGTGGATTCTCTTCCCATATTTATCTATTTATTTATTTATTTATTTTCCCTGCTATTAAACATTTTGCTCTGTTAGCCTAGCTCTCTTTCTCATGGGTGTAGAATGAGATTTACTGTACTTGTATGGAATGTTATTTGCTTTTAATAAATTCAATAAAATGTAAAAAAAAAAAATAATAGTAATGTTAAGATCTGGTTGTTTTGTCTGCTAGTCTGCCCTCTCTTTGTTCAGATGTTTCACTTGCTCTGAGCCAGAAGGTGGCACTAGTGTGCATACCATAGCACACAGGGAAAACAGAAAAACACTGGGACCCCCAGGGTCAAATTTTTAGTCTGCCTTGTCTTTATAGTCCTAGAGAGCAACTATGCAAAATTTGGTTCAGATCGGTCAAAATGTGTTGAATTGAACAGGGAACATACAGGCAGACAGACTTTCTATTTTATATTTTTAGATTAAACAGAATAAAATAAAGTTATTAATACGGCAAGGTAAAAAGTACTAGAAAATACACAGACATGGATTCTGGAAGACGGCATTACTTATCTTCTTTTGTATATCCATAGTATTCTCTTTACACAGAGAGATCATAAAGTTAGTCAAAGATCAAAGCTCATCCAACTGGGACAATCTGTGGCTATAAAATCTTCTAAAAGAATTCACACCAGTTCCATTTCCTTGTGAGAAATACAAAGAGAGAAGAAACAGGATGATGCTTCAAACGTGAAACAACCCAGAGCTCTACCCCTGAGAAGGGATACTTGGGTTTTTCTTCATTAATTGGAGAAAGATTTTCCAAAGAAATTATAACAGAAATGAAAGTAACCCCAAACAATTATTTGTAACATTAGCATGAAGACCAAACACACCTATGAAGATATTACACATGCCATAGAACTTCTTAAATTAACTCCAATGAATTACGAATACATAAAACTAGTTGACTGTCCATTGACAAATTAGTGGGAGACTTTCAACAGTTGTCTTCTGGGATAGAAAAGCCCGTCTTTTTTAAAGTGAATCGGTTCTCATGAAATAAAAGGACTTATTTTTTTAGGAGAAAAACAGCAATTTATTTATGAGGCAGATGTAAATTTCCTTATGCTACATGCTCTAACTTTCTGCACTGAGGCCAAGTACAGCAGAAAACTGTACACTTCTACTTTTTAGGTGAGACGCTCCCAACGTTTATATATTGTGGGTGTGTGAAGGAATGACTGTTGAACATATAATAATTTGGGGCACCAACTGGGTCGTCCCGTTTAATTTCAGGGTAAAATAAAAAAAAGTAATGGCAGTTGTGGTGGGAAAATTAGCGTTGGCTTTGGCTAGGAACAAAAGAAAAACCTTTAGTCATGATCAGAGTTCTGTCCAGTGACAGCTTCCTTCAAATAACTGACACAACTTCTGGGAATCCAGTGGCCTTATTCTCCTGGGAGTGGAAAGGGTGGAATCAAGTGCCACTCACAGAGTTGGTTCTCTGTGTTGCAGGGAAAGAAGGAGAAGACAGTATTAGCAGCAATACCTCCTCCTGGTCCAGCAGAACATTACATACCTTAACAAAGCCCTTGTGGAGATCCACAGATGCATGTGTGACAATATATATATTGTAATCACCCAAATAGCTCTATATTGTCCCAATGAATTGTTGGGGAGCCAAATGTACAATGGCACTGCATAAATGTGAAAAAAAAACAAAAAAATATTATTTCTGGCTTTCAGTTAACACCATTTACAGCAATCTGGCTCATCTAAGAGCAAGTTATTAAATGGAGCTCCATCCTCATAGGTTTGGGTCCAAGAAAATGGCTCCTTTTTCACTGCTTGATCGACTTTTATAACACTGGTACCAAAAGAGGAGGGGTCTCTCTTGTGTATGTCATGAGCCTTCACCTGCTGTCTTCTCCAATCTGCGAAAGGAAGAGACAGAGCAGTTAGTGACAGTGCTCCCTTGTGTCCCAAAGTGGTATTACCCGCTGATGATCCTCAAGCAACCATGAGTGACTAAATATATATATGTTGCATAGTTTACGGTCAAATAAAGTGAAGAGTATGCGACACGTGTTTCGCCCTCATTTGGGGTCATCAGACGTACACACTTTACTGCTCCCCTGTCAGGTAATCGAACCTCGGACGTCAGCATCAGAGACGAAGCCCCATTACGCTGCGCCATGGCGTGTGGTTCGTTTATTTGACAGCCTGTAGGTCCGGTGTAATTACATTCTTTGCATTCGTAGTCTGAGTCTCGACAGTCTGAATTTGGCAGACCAACCACAAGCGTTACCTGGTAGGTAACCACCCACACAATTGAGGTCGTCGAGACTCAGACTACGAATGCAATGAATATATATATATATATATATAATGTGTGTGTGTGTGTATACATACATTTATTGTAAACTAGCCATGCTGCCTGTCACAGGTAATAGAATAATTTTAAAATGTTTTCTACCTTTTGCCCTAGGTGTACCTTCAGTGCCTTTCCGCAGTATCCACATGTGTTTGAACCTCTCTCTGTCATGCACTCTCAGGAAAAGCCTGCTTATCAGACTCTGTCATTATTTTCAAGGCACCTTTTTTCACCTTTTTTCCGCTTTTATACGTCTCATCTTTGAAGGCAGCTCTCTCAATTGGACCCTTAAGCCTTTTCTCCTCCTCGTGTGTCTCCCACTCACACTTCCTCTTTTGATTGCATCACCAAAGCCAAACTGACCAATCACAATAAAGCCAGACAGACAAATCAGACTGCTCTGTGGGAATGAACACACACACACAGATTTTAGTGTTTTATTATATAGTAGTTGTGGTGGGCTGGCGGCCTTCCCCCGGGGTTTTTGTTTCCTGCCTTGCGCCCTGTGTTGGCTGGGATTGGCTCCAGCAGACCCCTGTGACCCTTTGTTAGGATTCAGCATGTTGGATAATGAATGGATTATATAGTAGATTTTAATTGTGTGTCACTGAAAGTCCTTGCATGATACAGATGATCTATTTCTAATTTTGAAGTCAGCAAAAAAAGTACTGTATGATACACCAATATTTATTCATATGACAAAACAAGTTGTAATTTTAGACCAATTTCAAATGTACTGTACCTTTTCTCTCCAACGTAGTTGAAATCATAATAGCAAGACAACTTCATTCTTGACTTACTTATTTCATCTTCTACGAAAATTTTCAATCTGGTTTTCACACCCATCACAGTACGGAAATAAAACTAATGTGTTGGTAAAAATCATTCAGTGTTTTATGATAAAGAAAATAATGCAGAGTAAGTACAGTGTTAACCTCGGTTCACGAACGTCTCAGTACACATACAACTCGGTTTACGACCAAAAAGTTCGCAAACTTTTGCCTCGGTTCACGACCACACACTCGGTATACAAACAAGCCAGGTTCCATTTCGGTTTGTACATGTTCAGTCTCTCCCTGTGCATTTCCTGTGCAGTGAGCAAGGGAGAGAGCGAGAGCGCACGACACACACACAGGCAGCACACACACAGGCAGTGCCCGAGAGAGAGCCGCGCACACACACACTGGCACCGAGAGAGAGCCGCACACACACACAGGCAGCGCCAGAGAGAGAGAGCCGCGCACACACACACAGGCAGAGACAGAGAGAGCTGCGCACACACACACAGGCAGCGAGAAAGAGATAGAGTCTTGCACACACACAGGCAGCGCCAGAGAGAGATAGAGCCGCGCACACACACAGGCAGAGAGAGAGAGACAGACGCGCACACACACAGGAGCGCACTAGAGAGACACACACACACACAGGTGCTCCAGGCTTGCAAGAGAGAGAGAGAGAGAGAGGGAGGGACGCATATGGTAGAGAAGGCTTGTTTTTGTTTTCACTTCTGTTTACAGTGATCAGTTCGTAGCCTGCATTGTTGCAATGTTACTTTTCTTGGTGGTTTATTAAATTCCGGATTTTTCAAATGTTAATTTTTTCCCCTGTGCTTAAAACTCATTAAAAAAATGTGTTTTTAGCAAGCGGTTCCTAGCACTATAGCGTGAACTATTGCAGTGTTAGTTTTCCCTGTTGTTCAAGGTTTTCTCAGTGTTATTCAATGTTTTTACATTTAGTTTACTATTTCACTGTGCATTCTATGGTATAATTAACTATATTTGTGCTTAAAAATTTAAAAAAATATATATTTACATACAGTTCGTACGGTCTGGAACGGGTTAATTGTATTTACATACAATCCTATGGGGGAAATTGCTTCGGTTCACGACCAAATCGGTTTACAACCAGAGTTTTGGAACGAATTATGGTCGTGAACCAAGGTTCCACTGTATATAATAAGCAAAGAAGGAGCATTTCACTAAATGGTACAGTGTTGGACTGATCTTAAAGTCTATGAAAGTATCTGTGTGTAATAAATACTTTTCATTTTAACCCTAAACTGTTTTTTGTGGAGTTGTTTGATGTTCGGAGCTTGGTGATGCACCTAAGTGGTCACAGCAATTATTAGACTCTAAAACATGAGCACACTTTCTGACACCACTGACCACTCCATTCTGTTAAACAGTCTTGAAAATTCTGCTGAGCTCCTGGGCACTGTCTTTACATGGATTAACTTATACTTATCAAAGTCATTTCAGTATGTATAGAAATGTAATAATGTTAGTCTATAATTATATTCTGACGTGAGATTTGGTCTCAGTATTTTGTCCGTTATTGCTCACATTTTATATACTACTACTTTAAGATAATTTACAAAATATAACATACAATTTATTTGCATGCACATACTGTAATACTAACCTGGATCTTTCCTATAAACTAAATTATGAATTAATCATTTTTTTGTGATCATTTGTGTCAATAAGTTAAAAAATTGGATGCACAATGACTACTTGTTTTGAATACATATGTTATATCTATATATATAAAATGCAAAGGGTTGTCTGTGTGTCGTGGAAAAACTTGCAAAACACTGGGCACTGACCATCAATCTTAGTCTTAAATTGAGAGCTTATGCTGTGACATTCATAACTCGACTCACGAAAAGGAAATGAATACCTCATCCACAGAAATAGGCTTCCGGTCCTCTTCATGGTAAGTGGCAGGAAAAGAAAAGCCAAACGTTCATGTGGCGTTGCTGACAGCAAAAAAGAACTGCAGTGACTTCTGCCAACGGTGAAGCAACTTGCCGAAGCCAATTATGTTACAGGAAAGAGAACAATGACTGCCCTGACTTCCGCTATGGAAAACATGCTGGTTGTTGTAAACTACCTGAGCTGGATCATCTAAGCATGAGGCAAATTGCAGGAGCTGATTAAGTGATATGAAAAAGTAGGACCTCTCCAGCCTCTGTGAAGTCATCGGGGTGTGCGTCTTTCGTACGGCTAACTCCATAGGTAAAAAGACCAAGAAGGTGTCATGCCTGCTGACAGTGAAGCAAATCACAGAAGCCGATTATCTGACAGGAAAGAGAACAATGATTACCCTGATTTCCGCTCTGCAAAATTTGATGGATCTTGCAAACTACCTGAGCTGGATCTTCTAAGCATGAGGGAAATTGCAAGAGCTGATTAAATGATATGAAGAAGAAGAAGGAGGAGGACCACCTCAGCCTCTGTGAAGTCATTGGGGTTTGCGTCTTTCGTACGGCCAAATGCATAGGCAAAATGATCAAGAAGGTGACATGCCTGCTGATGGTGAAGTAAATTGCAGACACTGATTACATGATAGGAATAAGAAGAATGACCGCTCCAGTCTTTGTGAAGTTCTGGGATTTGTATTGTTGGTACTGCAGACTGCATAGTTAAAATGATCAAGAAGGTGGCGCGCCTGCTGACGTTGAAGCAAATTGCTGAAGCCATTATGGCTAGGTGATAGGAAGAAGAATGATAGTTCTGGAATCCGCTGCCCATCAGGCACGTGTGGTGTGACAGTCTTCTGATACTGTACACTACTGGGGCTGAAACCTCGATCTTTGGAGGATCGGAGATCCACGTGTTCTCTAGTTAATTAATAGAATTGATATGGGCAGCAGTATGATTCTGCTATCTTCACCCACTTCTTGTTATTATTATTTCTGAGACTTATTCTTCTTGAATCACTGAATAATTTAAGAATTCTTTCCATTTATATAGTGCTTTTCTCATTACTCAAAGCGCTTAGCAATTGCAGGTTAAGGGCCTTGCTCAAGGGCCCAACAGAGCAGAGTCCCTTTTGGCATTTTACGGGATTCAAACCAGTGCAGATCCCTAGCCTCAGAGCAGTTTTTGGGACAGATGCACCTGCATTGCAGGCACAGATTGCTTGGCCTCTCTGGATCTCTGTAAGTTGTCTGATTTTGCTTTGAAAACTCACATATCAAAGAGCTGATCGTCAGGCCTCTTTCACAGCAGACACATTTGACTTGTGGGCAATCCTCCTAACACGACTCATCTTTGCAGCTGCATTTGTAACTGGTGCTCGGGTACCTCAAAGTCCTCTTACTGGTCCTGTTTCGGTTATTTTGTCCATCCCCGGTGTTCTCTTTAGGGTTTGCGTTCGGTGAATCTTACATGCATTCAACAAGCAGCTATGGAGAGGATTGAGTAAAAAAATCTAATAACATATTTTAAATTTGAAGCAAAGACTAATAACATTGTGACAGTGTTATCCTTTCTTTTTTAAACATCCAACACAAAGGAGGTTTTCAACTTTGGTCCTGCAGGGCTCTGGGTTTTAATTAAAGTTTGAGTTTAATTTGAAATTTTCTCATCTTGTTTCTGTGCTCTACCAGCGGATTCTAATGATATTTTTTAATCAGTAATTTTCTGCTAAATTAAAATATACAAAGACTCATAAGGGGTTTGTCATTGGGGTGACAAATCAATGTTCTTTCCTTGATTGTATCCTTGGATGAGATTTTAATTTTTATACTTTTGTGTGTATTTCCTTGTGTACAGACTTTTGGCTTCAAATAGCTGCGGGTTGATGCATACTGTATACTCGATCACAACAAAACAGTCACACCCACAAACAATGACCTAATTTTTATGAAACATGATGTATAAAGCAGGTGGATGAGAAGTGATTCCTAACTGAGAGTAAAAGAATGATTTGTTGCTGCAGACTGATGTTTACTTTTGGATGAGACATCCATGGAAGAATGGCATACAGTCATTTTACTGCTATTAAAGCCATTATTTTAACATGGCTTTCTCATAGCTTCATTTTAGTGTAACCCTGATATTCTGTATATGCATTGAATTAGCATTTTTATCATGGCTCTGCAATCCGTACTAACCCCTACTTTCTCTGCTGCTCTTTTTCTGGTTTTCTGTGGTGGTGATCTGCGCTGCCACCACCTGATCAGGGCACTTTGCAGTCCCAACATTGATGGATTGAAGTCCAGGCGGTTATTTTTCGTACGTGGATTACTCGTTTAGCCAGATGTAATTGTTGACGATTTGGCCTGATCCTGGATCTGTCAGTTTTTCGAAACTCTTACTGGAAGTGTTGTCATAGCAGCACATCCTAATCCTCAAACCTGCTCAGAGCAGGTTAGTTCTACGTAAACAAGGATTAGTTTACACACGTAATCAGTGACGGTGTGTGGAAGTCATCCAGTCATGGCTTCGCCATTCATGAATGAGCGACCATTTGATATTGGTGTGCAATTTATACGAAGAGAATTTCATATGGAAAGTATTTTGCGCGATCGGCAAGATCCTTTATTACTCCCGGAGGAAATTCTGTACAAAAGATACCGCTTTAGCCGAGGGGGAATATTGTACCTCAAAGATTTATTAGCTCCGTATATTTGAAGTCAAACTCGGCCAAGTCGGGCTCTCACAACCACACAGACAGTATGCATTGTTTTGAGGTTTCTTGCAAGCGGCACTTTTTTATATACTGTAGGCGATGCGGAAAATCTAACTAAAAGTGCAGTTTGCCAGGCAATTCGTGAAGTCTGTTTGGCTCTGAAACATTTCCTTCGGGTTTTCATTGTGTTTCCTGGACACCTGCGTGTGCAGACAAAAGAGGTGTTCCATGCCATTGCAGGTAGGTAATACACAGGTAAACACCCACAGTTCCATAAAGAATCTCAATCAGCCTAACATTCTCATTACCAGGATTTCCAAATGTGATTGAGGCACAAGGGACTGATCAGAGTGGAGTTTGATCAAACATTATTTGGAAAATGTATCTCTCCTCCTGATGAATAATCAGACACAGTGTCTTCATCAAATATTTGACCTTCGTCAATATCTCGTTGGTCAGACACAGGTTCAAGGGATATGACATTCTCTGCAACTGACCCAACAAAAAAGAGGGCTATATGGAACATACCTATGGAACACATGGAGGACAAATATATGCAATGACCATCCTTTACCTGAAATGAAGTGACCACTGCATCCTGCCACTGGTTCTGAGGAGGAGCTTCCCCGTGGAATGCCCTCAGAAACAGGGCGATGGGCATTTTGCTGGAGAGCCAACTCTTCTGCAGGGGTTAGGTCTGGACCGCGTGGACCTCCACCTGGTTTTTGCTTGTCTGCCTTCTTATTAGCTTTAAAATTAATGTTCTTTACATTATATATGATTCTTTATGTCATCAATTCTTTAAATAGTTATAAACCAATATTTACCAGTTTGAAGTATATTCTTGTACTTCACTTTAACCTGTTCCCGTGTTCTCCTTGTTCTCACGTTTGATCTGGAATTATGACATATTAAATAATAATTAATCTGACACATAGGAAATAAAACGCTGCTTTCAGTAAGTACAATGCACATGCATTTAATTTGTCGGCTTCTTTTTGCCAGCCGTCTTTTCTGGTCTGGGCTGCTTTTGCAGTGTTACCCCTTGTGCATATTAAATCTTGAAATTCTTCATGTCCTTCGAATAAAAGGTCTTCCTCCGCTTGTGTGAAAAAAAAAATTGTGCCCGTTCTTTTTGTTACAGCCTATCAAAGACTTGCTGATCATGTTTTCTAGACTCAATATATATGGGCTTTTCACTCAGCGTGGGCACACACATTCATCTCAGATGATTAGATCCAGCTAGACTAATCTAATACACGGTTGCGTTTGAAAAACCGACTTATCTGGATGAGTTTCACCGGCATTAACTCATCCAAGATGAGGCATCTGATCTCGGATGATTTAAGCGACGTACGGAAAATACCCCCCAGATGTCCACATGACCATCATCATCTAATTCTTCCATGTGAAGCCTGTAAACCATGAGGGCTGATTGAGATCATTGATGTTAGGTGGAATGCCCAATGGGGGCTGGTGGTCTCGTGACCTTGGAACCCCTGCAGATTTTGTTTTTTATCTCCTTCCCTCTGGAGTCTTTTTTTGTTTTTTTCGGTCTTCCTGGCCATCAGACCTTACTTTATTCTTTGTTAATTAGTATTACCTAATTTTATTTTTATATTTTTACTTTTTTCTTTCTTTATCTTGTAAAGCACTTTGAGCTATATCATTTGTATGTAAACGTGCTATAGAAATAAATGTTGTTGTAGTAGTAGTCACAGAGGTGATGAATGATCTCCTATGATACATGCAACCAACTACTCCTCTGAAAATATAGCAAACTATTGGAATGGAATATAACTGTTAAACCAGATATGCTCTGTCTGGAGGTACGTCTGACATCGTACAACCTCCCGTGTGACACAACTGTAAGGCTCACATAACAACCTGATGGATGCTTACAAATTTTTGCATTTTCAGGACAGGCAAGGAAAGCCCATCCCAAAAATTTCCCAATCCACCTACACAAAAAATAAGCAACCTCCAAATAGACTAGCCCTGATGCATTAAAAGAAGTAATTGTACAAAAAAACAAGTTTTCAAAACTCTGTGCACATATACAGCATGTAACTCATGGCAAAGTCCTCCCCAAACACGTTTTTAACATTAAAAACAACAACCTACAACATAACATAAGAAATTTGACAAACGAGTGGAGAACATTCTGTCCATCAAGCTTGTTTATTTAGCTAATGGCTAAGATGTCCCAACATCCCATCCTGACACTATTTTTTTTTCAACTTTATTGATTTTATTGTATATCATTCCATACAGATAGATAGATCAAATTTTAACAAAAAATAGGATTGAAAACAAATCAACCCAACCTCCACCCCTGAGAAAGACAGCATGGCAAGCAGAGTAAATCTTAAAGCTGGTCAAAATACATAGACTGATAAGTTTAATAGGCAGATAAAAAAAAAATAATGGGAATAGAATCTATTTCCTCAGTGCTTTAAGAGCTTATTCTAAAATATTATTTATTAGATCCTTCCAGGTTTTGAAAAAGTTCTGCACAGATCATCTAACTGAGAATTTAATTTTTTCCAATTTCAGATAGTATAAAACATCAGTTACCCACTGACTTAAAAGAAGACAGTTAGGATTCTTCCAGTTTAGCAAAATAAGTCTACGTGCCAATAGTGTAGTAAAGGCAAATACAGTTTGTTTGTCCTTCTCCACTTTAAGCCCATCTGGAAGAACACCAAACACAGCTGTTAGTGGATTAGGAGGGATTGTGACTCCATGGCTGTCTGAAAGGCATTTAAAGATTTTTCTCCAGAATGTTAATTTGGTGCAGGCCCAAAACATGTGACCCAGTGAGGCAGGGACTTGATTGCAGCATTCGCAGGTTGGATCTTGCCCTGGAAATATTTTGGACAATTTTACGCGAGACAGATGTGCTCGACATATTATTTTAAGTTGAATAATTGTATGCTTTGTGCATATGGAGCTCGAGTGAATTCTCTGCATTGCTACGTACAACTCCTTTTCTGATATGTTGAGTAACAGATCTTTTTCCCATTGTCCTCTTGGATCTTTGAAAGGGAGGGACTGTAAAATAATTTTATATATTACAGAAATGCTGTCTGTGTCCTCCAGACTGAGCAGTATTTTTCCAGCATAGAGGAAGGTGTGAGATGGGGGAAATCGGGCAGGTTCTGTTTTACAAAGTTTCTAATTTGAAGATAGTGAAAGAAATGTGTTGCTGGAATGTTAAATTTGGAATGTAATTGTTCATAGGATGCAAAGATGTTGTCTATATAAAGATCTCTAAGCAATTTAATCCCAAATGTTTTCCAGATATTAAAAACTGCATATGTTTGCGAGGATTGAAAAATGTGATAAACGATTCTCCATCTTAAAATGCTTTCTACATTGGTTCCATATTCTGAGTGAGTGTAGCACAATTGGGTTATTAGTATATTGGCGATAACTTGCAAGTATTGGGGCACAAAGCAGGGAATATAAAGAAGTACTGCAGGATTTTATTTCTATTGCTGACCAAGCCTGTATATGTTCATCTATTTGTGTCCAGGGTTTTATAGCTTGTTTGTTTGCTGCCCAGTAATAAAACTGAAAGTTAGGTAGAGCCATGCCACCTTCTGTCTTAGGTCTTTGTAAGGTCGCTCTTTGAATACGTGGATGTTTTGAGTTCCAAATAAATGATTTATTGATGTATATTGGAATGTTTTGAAATAAAAAGAGAAGCTTAGGGAGGATATTCATCTTAACAATGTTAATTTTTCCAGCTAGAGTGAGATGAAGGGTTGACCATCTATGCAAGTCTTGCTTAATTTTTTCCATACAGACAGCGAAATTTTGTTGATAAAGGGCTTTATATTTACTTGTGATATTTACCCCTCAGTATTTAAACTGATCTGCAATGATAAAAGGGAAGGTGTCTAATCTGATATTGTATGCTTGAGAATTCACTGGAAAGAGTACACTTTTATTCAAATTAATTCTGAGACCAGAGATCTTTTGAAATTCTGTAAGTGCTGTTAAGACTACAGGCACAGTATTTTGTGGGTCTGATATATACAAAATAATATCATCTGCATATAGATACATTTTCTGTTCAAGTCCTTTTCTGAAAAACCCCTTTATCTGATAAGCATTTCGACTGTGAACTGCCAGTGGTTCAATGGTGATTGCAAATAGCAGTGGTGACAAGGGGCATCCTTGTCTAGTACAACGTTCTAGTTTAAAGTAGTCTGAACAAATGTTGTTAATACAAACTAAAGCTTCTGGATTGGTATACAGTAGTTTGATCCATCCACAAATGTTCAGGCCAAACCCGAATTTCTCTAATGTAGTGAAAAGGTAGTTCTACTCAATCATGTAGCTTTTTCTGCATCCAACGATAATAATATCTCTGGGGTGTTTGACTTTGCTGGTGAATATATTACATTAAACAGGCGTCGAAGATTGGAAGCGAAGTGTCAGCCTTTCATAAGTCCAGTTTGATTTTGTGATATTACCGAAGGCAGCACTTTTTCCATCCTTCTAGCTAGGACTTTGGAGAGTATCTTAACATCATTATTCAGAACTGAAATTGGTCTGTATGATGCACATTGTAATAAGTCCTCATTTTGTTTAGGGAAGACAGTGATTAATGCTTGGCAAAAAGTTTGAGGTAGAATTTGAATTTCTCTAGCTTCTGTAAATGTTGATAATAAGAGGGGAGCTAGCTGAGTGGAGAATTTCTTATAAAATTCTACAGGGCAGCCATCAGGACCTGCTGCTTTCCCACTTTGAAGTGACTTTATAGCATCTAGTAATTCTGACAGTGCCAAAGGTTTATCCAGTTCCTCTGTATTAAAAGTATCTATTTGTGGTATCTGTAATGTATCCAGAAATGCATTAGATTGTGTGTTGCCTTTTTTAAACTCAGTAGAATATAAGGATTTATAGTAGTCTCTGAATGTGTGCATTATATTTTTATGGTCGATGATTTTATCCCCATTCGTGTTGGTGATTACTGGGATTGCATTGCGAACTTCTTGCTTGTAGATTTGTTGAGCTAAGAGATTATTAGCTTTCTCTCCATCTTTAGTAATGATATCTTGATTTAAAAATGAGTTGAAGAGCCTCACTTGCACACCTGGCATGTTCTTCATCTATTCCAGTAATTTCGCTGGTTAGCTCTGATACCTTATTGGTTTCTAATTTATTTCTGTGGGAAAGATATGAAATAATCTGTCCTCTTCAGAAGGCCTTTAGAGTTTCCCTGAGTATTCCTGCAGAGACCTCTGAGGATATATTTGTCTCTAGGAAGAAACTGATTTGTTTGGATATAAATTCTGTACAGTTCTCGTCTGCTAATAGAAATGGGTTAAGACGTCATCTGCGCGATGAGTGTGTGGGGCCTAATGATTTTAGCTCCAAGATCAAAGGGGCATGGTCGGAAATAACAATAGCATTGTACTTGCAAGATTTAACCGTTGGCAGGAAATTATTACCTATAAATAAATAATCAGTTCTTGAGTAGCAATGATGCACTGGGGAGCAGAAGGAATATGTTCTTGAGTTTGGGTTTAGAAATCTCCAGGGGTCTGATAGGTTGTGGTAAGTTAAAAACTGTGTAATTGTCTTTGCAGTGTTAGATGTCATTCCCCCTGTGACAGGAGTCCTATCTGAGAGAGGATTTAAAACACAATTAAAGTCCCCAGCCATTAGGATTTTATGAGTGTTCACATTGGGAATGGATACAAATATGTTTTGCATAAATTCCCTATCATCAACATTGGGTGCATAAACATTTATCAGAATCACTTTATAGTTAAATAAATTGCCCATGACCATCACAAATCTCCCTTCAGGATCAGAAACTACATCTGATGCCACAAATGAGACTGTTTTGTGTATGAGAATTCCCACACCTCTAGTTTTCTTTGTAAAGCTGGAATGGAACGTTTGGCCAGTCCAGTCTTTTTGCAGCCAGAACTGATCCTTGCTTAGTAAGTGGGTCTCCTGTAAAAATACTATTTTAGCATTTAAACCTGTTAGGTGAGAGAATACTTTTTTTCTCTTTAATTCGTGATTCAGGCCTTTAACATTCCAGCTCACAAAGTTAACTGTCCCATCATGGAGACATTGATTCTGAATTTTTGATGTCATTTTGTAGTTTTAACTGGAAGTGAGGCAGTTTTAACCTTAACTTCCAATTTTCATACAAGTTATTGCCATCAGCCTATTGTTACATTGGTAGTTATCATTATATGGATTAAAATAATAGATTAGATATAGCTTGCTCTCTTTCTCTCCACCCCTTATCCCCCCACACCCTCCATTTTGCCTCCCCACATGAGGCTAGACCCCACTTCACAAAGTCCCAGTCCTGTGACATACCTAGAGACAGAGCACATCCAAAACAAAACAAGCCCCCCAGCAGCGGCATTTGAAGATTAAAAAATAGAGATATCTATTGCTGATAAAGTCTAAATACTATAAGCATATATTATATAAGCATGTATTGTGAATTTCCCCCTGGGATTAATAAAGTATCTATCTATCTATCTATCTATCTATCTATCTATCTATCTATCTATCTATCTATCTATCTATCTATCTATCTATCTATCTATCTATCTATCTATCATAAAATATAATCATTAACAATCTTGAAATATTAAGACAGTAAACCCAGGGAGTGGTGTTAAAAAGTGGCTCTGGATAAGCGAAGTAAACCCTAATGCACTAATAACATTAACAATAAACCAAGGGTATGATGTTATACAGTCTCCTTTAGAATAGTTAAAAACACACACAAAAAAAAAACCTGCTTTAATTTCTTCCACACATACGCCTACAATTATAATTAAAACATAAACAAAAAGTGTCCGAGAGGAGAAAAGAATGTATAATTATGGTACCCATATCATTACAAGTGGATCAAACAGTAGGTAATATCTTCTTGCCATACCATGACAGGATGCAACTCACTTTCGTATTTCAAAAAAGCATTGGGATCAGCATTCTTAATTCCTTTTCTGCTTCATCCGTGGAGGAGAATATGTGATTTGTCTTGAATTTCCACTTTCAGTTCGGCAGGATACAAGAGGCTGTATCTGAAATCGGCTTTCCTTAACCGCTGTTTAATGTTGTAAAAAGCTGCACGTTTAGTAGCTGTTGAGGGTGTGTAATCAGGGAAAATACGAATGTGGTTATTTTCAAATATAATCTCTTGTTTGTGTCTGAGAAGTGCCATTACATTAATCTTAAATTGTAATCTCTCGAAGCAGACAATTAAAGATCTAGGTTTAAAGGTATTTGATCCACGTATGCGATAAGCTGCCACTATCTCGGTATCTGATTTAAAGTCCTCTCCAATTAGTTTTGAGAATAGCTCAGCTACGAATTTCACTGGGTTTGGACTTTCATGATTATCAGGTAGACCTTCGATTCTAATATTATTCCTTCTGCTTCCATCTTCCAGAGCCGCAAGTCTGTCTCCGAGATTTTTGCATTCGGAATTCGCAGCTGTAGCTTTTTCATCTGCATTAAATGCCAAATGTTCCGCTGTTTCAATTCGAGCCATGAATGTCTGCTTAACGTCTTCCAGCTGAACTGCAAATTCTCGCAGTTTAGATGCATTCTCCTGAATGTGTTCCTCAATTTTTCTCAGCATATCTTTAAAGGCTGCATCAAAACGATTATATGTACGTTTTTATAAGTCTTTATATTCCTGCTGCATCTCTTGCAGCTCCAGCCGCAGCTTCTCGTTTGTCTTCTCGTTTGTCTTGAGCAAGCATTTTATTTCTTTCTTCATATTTTTCTGAATGTCTTTCTTGAGCTCATGCGTGGCCATGGCCAAGTTGCGATCATTTCTTTCGGTTTGGACAAATCATTTTGGCTTTCGTGCTCCGCTGTTGAAGTGGCAACCCCAGCTACAGCCGATGCTTCCGGCTTGCGAGGATTAGATGAATGCGCGGACTGCAAGGCCATCTCTAGTTTCAAGTGATCTTCTGGGATTGGCGAGCTATTGTGACCTGCATCACTTGCACCTTCGCTCCCATTTTCGCTCTCGACTGGAGATGTTGCAGTGGAGCGGGATACTGGGAAGTCTGTGCTTTCGCCTGCCTGTTCCAGGTCAGTCTCTGAAAGGCCGTACCTTGTACTTGGGTTTGATGTCTGTCTAGACTTGGGTGTAGTTTTAAGTTTCTTTTCCATTTATTTCTGACCACCTTTCTTGTTATATTTATATTTATATATTGTAGTAGAAACTCCTCGGGTTGGATAAATACAGGATACCTTGGGATAATAAGAAATAGGAGAAAAAATAAGCTGCTGCTAACGGAGCTCCACCTCAGACGTCCATCTCCTGTAACGGATGAGACCAACCCATCCTGACACTTCTTAAAGGTAGTCAAGGCCTCTACTTCAACTCCATGACTCGGTAATTTGTTACACATTTGCACAACTCTTTGCTTTGTGGCTTCATTTTTAAATATACTTCCTCTTGCCCATGAGTACATGATTCCCTATTTAGGTGAAGGAATTCTGCTGGATCCATTTTATCAATGTCTTTAAAAATGCAAGGCTGCATTATTTTAATGTGGAATGTGACATCCTTCATATCTTCTATAACTCTGTGATGGCCAGTGTGATTGTCTACACTGTGGTGTGCTGGACTGATAACATCACTTCAAGAGAGAC
Source organism: Erpetoichthys calabaricus (assembly GCF_900747795.2). Taxonomy (NCBI): domain Eukaryota; kingdom Metazoa; phylum Chordata; class Cladistia; order Polypteriformes; family Polypteridae; genus Erpetoichthys; species Erpetoichthys calabaricus. The sequence continues at coordinate 293,387,733 of NC_041397.2, read as the reverse complement.
CAACTAATCAACAAGCTAATTAAAAGGGTAGGCTTAGTTATGGGATACATTTTGGACCCCCTGGAGGTTTTAGCAAAGGAGAGAATTAAAACAAAACTGGGTACCATTATGAACAATGCTGCACATCCTCTCTGTGAGACACCAACACTGAGAACTTTCAGACAAGAAATAAATTATTGAGTAGAAGTGTGTCCAGAAACCAACAGTAATACTTCTTTCTTTTCAATTTCTTACATTTTTCGTCATTTTGAAGTGTGTTCAGAACGTAGTTTGTGTGTATATTTATTTAAAGGGCTTCTGTAAAAAGTCAAATTTTCCTCTGTGGACAAATAAATATCTATCTATCTATCTATCTATCTATCTATCTATCTATCTATCTATCTATCTATCTATCTATCTATCTATCTATCTATCTATCTATCTATCTATCTATCTATCTATCTATCTATCTATAATTTTGAAGACCTGGATTAAGTCCCCACCCAATCTCCTTTGCTCAAATCTAAAGAGGTTCCACTTCCTGAGCACATTTAAATTAGGATTTACCCAGCACTGATTTCCATCCAGGCTGTGAAAGTGGTTAGATCAGGTCAGTTGCCACTGATGGCTGCTATGTTTTTCATATAGTAATGGAACCTTATAAAACCTTTCTCCATTTCCCTTTCCTGAATAATTACAGGACACCCCAGTTACAATATCCATTTTGTCATGTTATTTTCTAACCTGCTGGAGAGTGTGCCGGTTCATTGCAGATAATATCAGTTAAAGTGGAAATTATATTGAAAACACAATCAAATGAGAAATATAAAAATGACACAAACCCAAGATGAGCACGATACAAAGTAACTACACAAATAACAATTCTCAGTTTCAAAATACTGATTTTGACACAATGTATAGAAAAGTAAAATTCATATATTGGCATGGATAAATGTAAACTTAGTAAAAATGTCTATAAGCATTAAAACTTAGTATGAATTAGATATGTCAAGCAAATAGTTAAATAAAGGCATTTGCCATATTTCTTTTTTAGTTAAGCTCAGAGCGAAACCACCAATATTGAGTAACTTGGAAAAACATGGAAGGAAGTGAATGACACTCAGAAACTGCCTGAAGACAGAGAAGGGGGAACAGCGGGAACACCTGTTGTTTGAAGGATGGTAAGGAAATAAGGGAAGCAAGGAAAGAAATAAGAGATAAACTGAGAACAATATTGGTAGCCAAGAAAGGGCCCATGAGAAACCAGTGTGACGATGCGGGTTAGCTACATATTCTGTCTGGGAGCCCTGGAACCCAACACAGTCGGTAATGTCACCAATGAGCTCGCAGTGAGCCACAACATTGGAGCAAGGGAATGGTGTACAAAAGTGCCAAGTGCTTTTATTTAAAACAACAATCAAAAACAATGTTCAAATAAATAAAGTGCAGTGTCTTCCAAACAGTGTTTAAATAAATAATCCATTGAAAGCAAGTGGAAAACAAACATGGAGGCTAAATTCCATTAGAAAAAAATATTTAAAACAACGGGGTTAAAATAATGCAGGAAGCAATCTTTTAAAACAAAACTCAAAGCCCAGTGTCTTCTCTCTTGTGGCAACTCCCTTGCTTCTCCCGTTTGGGCTTCTCAATAGGGGAGTTACCCTACCTGCAGTTGACCTTCTCTCTACCTGCTTCAGCTGATTGGATCGACTCACCGACCCCTGGCTCCGGTAGGCTCCTCCAGACAGCGACTTGGGTTCCACAGTGACCAGGGCGCCTAAGCTGGTGAATACACACCCCAAGTCCCAACTCCCGCTGCCTTCCGCGGCCTTACGCGGAGAGTCATCGGCCTTCCGGTCACTCCCACTCTTCGTTATAAACTCAGCGGGAGTGACCACTACGACTACTCACTGGGTGTCGGCCCAACACCCAGGCTCCCTGTTCAGCTGCACATGAGCCTGCAGTCGCTTGCTCACTCTCCCGCACCGGTATTCGCTTTCTGGCTTTCTCTCTCTCTCTCTCTCTCTCCACTGCTTCCTACTTTCTTCCTGCAACCTCCGTTCCTTCTTTCCTTTCTTCTTCCCCTTTAGCTGACTCACGCTTCTATTTATGAAGGGAACGTGGTAGTCATGGCAATCAGCAGCTCCTGGGAACAGTTACGGATGTGGACTGCCTCTCACCTGCGCACTTAGGTGAGAAATGCCCACACCACAAACTCCTCAGGAACCTCTTCGGCCACACACCACCACGCCCCCTCGCTAAGCCGCGAGTACGGTGATTATTTATTAAAACTGGCCTTTTTAACAGGAGCTGTGGACCCGCAACACCACAACCAGCTGAAGTAAGGAGTCAGAATAGACAGCAAAGGCATTGTTTCAAACGAGGTCAAGATGATAAGTAATGATTATATAAACTCTGATTTTTGACCTGTTTGGGTCTCAGCTCAGTTTGACCAAATTGGGTTGAGTCTGTATTATTGTTTATTGCAATAAAACTAATTACTCTGTTTGCCTATCCTCCGACTCCTAGAACCTTCATTCAAAGTGTGTATTTTTTGCTTCAAAATATGAAATCTTAGTCCACAGCTAATAGTAAACTAAGAGACAGAGTCACTTCACAGAAGGAAAACGTAGTTTATCTCCTACCACATCTTCCAAAGCCTGTCCACAGCACACTCCTCCAGGATAGTCCTTTTAGCTCATCTCGAACAACAATTTAAATGATCCCATATTCTTAGGAAATTCCAAGCAATACTCCATTCCAGTAGCCTGCATTTCTTCTGAGACTGAAACAGTTCCTTCCTTCCTTCCTTCCTTCCTTCCTTCCTTCCTTCCGGGGCGGACATCATGATCCTCTGATTTCAAAAATCCCTCCTTTGCTCGCAACTTCCTATTTCTTTATAAGCCACTCCCAGTTCTTCCTCATTGGTGAGTCCCCAGAACATCCATCTCTTAAAGGTGATCCTTCCATCTCAACTTTGGGCAAGAAATCACAGTCAAACAATAAAAGATACAATAAGGAGAGAAGACAACACCAAAAATGACACTAATGTGGCCACTACTACACTGCTTCAACCTCCAGATTTTACCATGCAAAAGTTTTAGGCAGGTGTGAAAAAATGCTGTAAACAAAGAATGCTTTCAGAAATATAAATAATGATTGTTTATTGTTATCAATTTATAATATGCAAAGTGAGCGAACAAAAGAAAAATCTAAATCAAATCAATATTTGGTGTTACCCTTCAAACCAACATCAATTCTTATAGGTACACTTGCACAAAATCAGGGATTTTGTAGGATTCTAGTCAGGTGTCTGATCATCCAATTATACCAAACAGGTGCTAATGATCATCAATGTCACACGTAAGTTGAAACACAGTCATTAACTGAAACAGAAACAGCTGTGTAGGAGGCTTAAAACTGGGTGAGGAACAGCCAAACTCTGCTACCAAGGTGAGGTTGTGGAAGACAGTTTCATGTCATGGCAAGATTGAGCACAGCAACAAGACACAAGGTAGTTCTACTGCATCAGCAAGGTCTCTCCCAGACAAAGATTTGAAAGCAGACTGGGGGTTCAAGATGTGCTGTTCAAGCTCTTTTGAAGAAGCACAAAGAAATGGGCAACGTTGAGGATCGTAGACGCACTGGTCGGCCAAGGAAACTTAGTGAAGCAGATGAAAGACACATCAAGCTTATTACCCTTCGATATCAGAAGAGGTCCAGCAGTACCATCAGCTCAGAACTGGCAGAAACCAGTGGGACTCAGGTACACCCATCTACTGTCCGGAGAAGTCTGGCCAGAAGTGGTCTTCATGGAAGAGTTGCAGCCAAAAATCCATACCTCCCACGTGGAAACAAGGCCAAGCGACTCAAGTATGCACGAAAACATAGGAACTGGGGTGCAGAAAAATGGCAGCAGGTGCTCTGGACTGATGAGTCAAAATTTGAAATATTTGGCTGTAGCAGAAGGCAGTTTGTTCGTTGAAGGGCTGGAGAGCGGTACAAAGAGTGTCTGCAGGCAACAGTGAAGCATGGTGGAGGTTCCTTGAACGTTTGGGGCTGCATTTCTGCAAATGGAGTTGGAGATTTGGTCAGGATTAATGGTGTTCTCAATGCTGAGAAATACAGGCAGATACTTATCCATCATGCAATACCATCAGGGAGGTGTATGATTGGCCCCAAATTTATTCTGCAGCAGGACAACGACCCAAAACATACAGCCAAAGTCATAAGAACTATCTTCAGCGTAAAGAAGAACAAGAAGTCCTGGAAGTGATGGTATGGTCCCCACAGAGCCCTGATCTCAAAATCATCGAGTGTGTCTGGGCTTACATGAAGAGACAGAAGGATGTGAGGAAGCCTACATCCACAGAAGATCTGTGGTTAGTTCTCCAAGATGTTTGGAACCTACCAGCCGAGTTCCTTCAAAAACTGTGTGCAAGTGTACCTAGAAGAATTGATGCTGTTTTGAAGGCAAAGGGTGGTCACACCAAATATTGATTTGATTTAGATTTCTCTTTTGTTCATTTACTGCATTTTGTTCATTGATGATAATAAAAGATTAACACTTCCATTTTTGAAAGCATTCTTTGTTTACAGCATTTCTTCACACCTGCCTAATTGCACATTTATGTAATAAATTATTAAGAGATGAATTCCACTTGCGTTAGAGTTAACATGGGCCATGAGGAAAACCTGATTTTCCTCTTAAACCTAGACTCAGCTACTTTATGGCTAAAAAAGAATTTTAAGTCCTAACAGTAACTATTTCCAGGTGTATTTTAAAAATCACTTCCAGGGACCCAACGCCATGTAAAATATCAGAGGCTTATGACTAGAGCTTCTAGCTCCATTTGTAGGACATCTGATTGGTAAGGGACAATAACAGAGAGTAATAACTGCATCGCTTATTTATGGAAAAGTACTAAAATATATTATTTGTATTGGCTAAGGAGACTTTGGTCTTTTGATGTGTACAATACACAATACAATTTATTTTTGTAAAGCCCAAAATCACACTAGAAGTTCCGCAATGGGCTTTATCAGGCCCTGCCTCTTGACAGTTCCCCAGCCCTGACTCTCTAAGAAGACAAGGAAAAACCCTTGTAGGGTAACAATGGAAGAAACCTCGGAAAAGGCAATTCAAAGAGAGACCCCTTTCCAGGTAGGTTGGGCATGCAGTAGGTATCAAAAAGAAGGGGGTCCACACAATACAATACACAGAACAGAACAAACCCTCAATGCAATATAAAAAATTAAAAAATTACAAGTATGGAGCAGAATTTAACAGTAGATGATATCACATAATATGATTTGGATTTGTTTAGAGTCCTGGAGACCTCAGTCATCAAGCTGCATCCCCCATTTGGCCATTCCACAGCTGAAACAGCACTGGACCAGCCAATACGATGAAAGGACCCCTCTACCCCACGATTCCTGCGATCCTCCATCAGGGATGACTTTACCTTAGGCAAGCAAAACAACTTGGTAGGTAGGCCGTGGCACCAAGTGCCACATTTGAGTACTGAGAAGAGAAACAGAATAGGTGAGGGTTAGTAACAAATTATAACTATCATGTTACTTATGGTGGGCGGCACGGTGGCGCAGTGGGTAGCGCTGCTGCCTCGCAGTTGGGAGATCTGGGGACCCGGGTTCACTTCCCGGGCCCTCCCTGCGTGGAGTTTGCATGTTCTCCCTGTGTCTGCGTGGGTTTCCTCCGGGCGCTCCAGTTTCCTCCCACAGTCCAAAGACATGCATGTTAGGTGGATTGGCGATTCTCAATTGGCCCTAGTGTGTGCTTGGTGTGTGGGTGTGTTTGTGTGTGTCCTGCGGTGGGTTGGCACCCTGCCCGGGATTGGTTCCCTGCCTTGTGCCCTGTGTTGGCTGGGATTGGCTCCAGCAGACCCCCGTGACCCTGTGTTCGGATTCAGCGGGTTGGAAAATGGATGGATGGATGTTACTTATGTTTTAGTGCTAATAACTAACAACAGAGATGCAGTCTGTACAGTTAATCAGCAGCTCTAGTCAGGGTATACTAAACTGAAGTAGTGAGTCTTCAGCCAGGATTTAAAAGCTGAGACCGAAGGGGCATCTCTTATAGTAGCAGGCAGACCATTCCACAGTTTAGGGGCCCTGTAACTAAAAGCTCGACCTCCCACTGTTATTTTATTAATCCTTGGAATCAAAAGCAGACCGGCATCTTGAGATCTTAATATGTGCTCTTATTTGTAATTCATGATAAATTCAGATAAGTAAGCCGGACCTTGGCCATTTAATGCTTTATATGTTAAAAGGAGGATTTTGAAATTTGCCCTAAACTTAACTGGGAGCCAGTGTAAGGACTTAAGAACTGGAGTTATGTGTTCGTATTTTCTTGTTCTTGTAATAATTCTTTCCAGTTATGGTGCAAGGAATCCAAACAGAATTAGGTGATGTTAAAAGTGGTGTTCTTCAAAGTGTCAGGGCTGGGGCTGCTGCTTTTTTTATACATATAAACAAACCTAACATGGATATAATTAATAAGCTGGTGTTGTTTTTGGAGAGAGCAGGATTCTTCTGTCCACAAACCCAAACAAATGCCAAATAAACCAGAATTATAAGGGAAGGAATGTCTAATTAGAACTGAAGGCAACAAAGAATGTTACGGACATCCCTCATACATAATTATATGAATAGGATCTGTGTGTGTGTGTTAATCTTAAAGTGAGATAGTAGACCGATTTAGTAGCGAACGTGTCGAGTCTCACTCACCCCTGGATAATACAATTGCATGTGCATCTTCCTACCTGCCACTGCCTTGTTCTGTCTGGAGCAAAATGGACCTGCTGGGATACTATGACCTGGGCGGCTTTCTGGATGGATGCTGCAGCCGCTTTGACCGTCATGTGGTTCTTGTAAAGCAGCCATGCCAAGTCTGTAATGATCTACCACCTTCCTGTGTCTACAAAAAATATGTGTTGATCTAGCAGTGTTATGTTACAGCCAGGGTTTGTTTTTGTTGTCTTATTGTCATTTTTGAGTGATTCTGCATGCTTTGGTGTTATTTCTGTTAGATTTATTTGTTTCAAGTATTCTGTCCCTTTAAATGTGAATCTGTTTGCTCCACGAAGTGAGCACTCCCTGTCAGGGCCACTCCTGAGATCTCATCTGCCTGTTTAAGGCCTAAAGATGAGCATCTCAGGAGTGGTGCACTGATGTTATAGGAGTCTTTTTTAAGTTTTATTTATTTTTTGTTTTGTTTTGGATTCACTAGTTTTTAATCTTCTTTAACTCTGCTTATTGGATTTCGGTATTGGATTGCATATTGGGATTTGTTCACCTAGGGTTGCCCTTGTGCTCTTTTTTAGCTCTTTTGCTATATATTCTATTTTTTTAAATAAGCATTTTTCACTTGTAACGATTTTTGGTGAGTCTTATCTCTACAAGCCAGACTTTAACAATTTCTCTTACCTGTACTTCTAAAGTTTTTATTTTGATACTGTATTGAGGATTTGTTCTATTCTGTGTATTGTATTGTATTGACCCCCTTCTTTTTGACACCCTCTGCATGCCCAACCTACCTGGAAAGGGGTCTCTCTTTGAACTGCCTTTCCTAAGGTTTCTTCCATTTTTCCCTACTAGTTTTTTTTGGGAGTTTTTTCTTGTCTTCTTAGAGAGTCAAGGCTGTGGGGCTGTCAAGAGGCAGGGCCTGTTAAAGCCCATTGCAGCACGTCTTGTGTGATTTTGGGCTGTACAAAAATAAATTGTATTGTAAGACACTTCTGATATTTCTTGAGGCTTTTGTTGCACCTTGAACTTCTAAAGCCAGATTCTCCATTCTGGGCCTGTGGAGGCCAAAGCCTGCTGGTTACAGTTTGGGCTGGGTAACTCTGAGTGACCCTCTTTTGGGCTGGCCAATAAAGGTCCAGGCCTGCTGCCATGTCGGTAGCTCCAGATCATAACAGATAGGTCTAATAAGTTATAACAGATGGCAACAGGCAACCTGAAACTCCCTCCTATCGCAGTATAGAACCTTGCCATCATGAGCATATTTATACCAATTTGTAAAAATGATAAGGTTTCGAAATGTTCTTTTTTAAAACAGAGAGATGGTTACGAAAAAATAAATACAGTGAACTACATCCCTTTCAGTGACTGTAAACAGTCACCATGTGCAGTTTCTTCTTTCTGTTTCAGCTTATGTTGACAGTGGGATGCATGGGGCTGAGTAGACGCCACTCAGACCCAAACCTCAGGCAGAATCACAACCAAACCAGTTCAAATATAGTCCCTTTTTATTAATAAATGTTATTTTCACACACAAGTTAAGACAACCAAAGTATAAACAGCAGAGAAAACAATCTGTTTCCTATCAAGCCTCTTCAACTGCCTCCTGACTCTGACTGCCTGGATAAGGTGAAGCTGCTCCTTTTAACTTTGACCCAAAGGTACTTCTAGGGCATCGGAAGCACTTCCATGTCAAATGCGAGTTCCACAAAGTAGGGACCATATTCCCCCAGTAGTACCCATGGAACCAAATAGGGCTGTATTCCAGAACCCCAATTCCTGTGATGCTCTGTGGGTATACAATGGGGACCCGAATTCCAGGACACTGCCCTCTAGTGTATCGGGAAATACAGTACCTACTGTAGATGCTGTTGTCTCTTCAGGTCCTTCCAATATACTGGTCTCCCTGTTGGGTAAGGATTCTTGTTCCCTTCTGGTCAGAGGGCCTGTCCTTCCAGTTTTCTTTTATTGTGGCTTGCTGGTTTGCCATCCATCTCCTGTTACATTCACAGTGTATAAAATGAGTGTAGCTTTCTTAAGCATAATCGCCATTGCAGATAACAACGCTCTTTAGTTTCCCTGCTGCCCTCAATTCCCTTACATGTCTTTTATCACGTACCTTCCTATTATGCCAGCTCCTCCTGAGTCCTCCTCGATAGTGTGTGATTTGCTTATTCAATAGCACCAAGTCTTTACCCTAATACCAATGGGGCACCCCTTCCAGTAGCATGGAGATCATTTCAAAATCAAAGCTCTATTTCCCACAGTAGTTGTATTCATTCCTGCAATTTCTAGAAGGCTTCACAATATGCACTCTGAAACGTACAAATTAATAATCTCTGTACAAGAACGATTTTTGAAATTGGTCCTAAAATTAACAACAAGTCATTGTAGGGACTAAAGTACAAATTTGGCCATACTTTCTATTTCAAGGAATGACTCATGCTGCATTATTCAGAGTTAACTGCAGCCTGGAAATAGAATGAAGGGTGTTTGTAAGCCAACCCAAAACTTAAATAAGAGAGTGAAGAACAAAGAATAGCAAAACAAAGGGGGTTTATTTAACACAAAAGGGGCAGGAGGAAATATAAAAAGCACAAATAATACAAGCTAGCCAGATATTTTTCTTACTCAAGTCCTCTGTATAAATGGTCTCGCTATCTTCCTGTCAGGGAGTCAAACCTCTTGACTCTAAGTTCAAAATGAAGGAGATTTTTGGCCCAGGGACAAGGTCATTTTAGGGTAACCCTTCATAAATGATTCTGAGTTAGACCGTACCTGGTGTGTCCTTTGTGGAGTTCTCTCTAATAGCCCCGGGTATTCCTGGAGAGAGTACTTGAAAGAACATCTAATACGGTAGGTTTGGCAAATATCGTCCTCTAATGTCATCAGAATCATGTAATTAAGGTATTTCGAATGACACCTCTGGGTTGACTGCTATGAAGCTAGCTGTTGTCACATATGTGCGCATAGGAGATGATTTATAGACTCAAATATCTGTTTCCCTGCCGAGCTCGGGGTTGGTGCTGTCCACTGGTGCTTTCTCCTTTTCTCCCTCTGCAGACCATCAGTCCTACTGACATAATTTTCACCTTCCAAGAAATTGCAGCCTGATAACATCATTTTCGGGTCTGGCCCCAAGATCCCTCCTGTTCCTGCTCCTTGACTATAAATCCGCCATTTTCACTAACATGTTCAGTTCTGTTTTGGACTCCAGTCTGCAAAGATTGTCATTAATCACTTGCATTTTTCAAGTATATGGGTGAGGTTTCTCCAAACCTTTATGATTGTTGTCTTTCTTTACACTGTGCATAATTGTCCAAATCATCCTTTATCACTGACTGGCTAACTATCTCTTTCACATCTTCATTACCTAATAGCTAATGAATGGTGGGCAATAGTGGATGTTGCACATTTGTGGTGGTTGAAGTTCTTACCCACTGTTTATGTAAAGTACTTTGAGTATGCTAAAGAAGAGCTATATAAATGCAATTAATTACTATTATCATTATTCCAAGTTGGAAAATGTCTGCATAGCATAACATTAATGTGTGTTTAGGGACTTAATAAAGTTGTTTGTTAGTGCATTCTACATTTTTTAGTTATTGTATTAAAGAGTTTTTTGTTTATTAAATATTTTTTCTAATAATAAAACAATTTTATACAATATATGAAATTACATGAACTAGTAAGAGTAACATTAACTACACGCCATTTGCCCACACTTTACAATATCATTAGTTAAAAACATAGCCCAAATATGGTTATGGTGGCTCAGTAGCATTAAGTTTATGAAAATGGCATCACTTGATGTGCTATTGTTAGTTGTGGAAAGTCTGTGACTAATTGTTGTTCAAATTTCTTAAACCTGACATTTTGTAAAAGAAATGCCCAACAGACTGTAAAGCCTGGAGGTAAAGTTGTTGGCTGCTTTGAACCAGGATGGAGAGCAGGTGTGGGGCATTGCTGATGAATCGCAGTGTCAATGATAAACTGAATTATTATGTAATGCAAGTTTTCATTTTCAATAACAAAAGGGATTCCAAAATAAAAATCCCCTCAAAAAATATCCCAACAAGTATTTAGTGAATTAAATGCAACCCCCTCTTCTCAACTATAATGTCGATACCATGCCACTCATATACCCAGTAATTGCCAACAATAAAGTCTAAGGATCTGCGCTGCTGTCTGGAAGGTTGCCAGTTCCAAACCCATCACTGCAAGAAGGGATCCTACTGTGTTTGGGTTTTGAACAAGGCCTTTAACCTAAAAATTGCTCCAAGAGTGCTTTATATTTAAAAAAGTGAAATTACCAAAAGAAAGAAAACTACAAATGTAAAATGAGCAATACTAGCATAAATTCACAATTAATATACTCAATGAAAGGAGAAAAGCAACTGCTGTAAGTTCCCTATGTAGCTATTGATATTAGTAAAAACCAAGTAATTCATAGAAATGATCCAAATAGCTAAGAACTTGGAAAGGAGCTGATTTATTGCACAACGGGAATACCAAAAGTAGCACTAATCTTACAAGTGTTTAATTTCAGTCTCAAGAAACATGGAAGGAAAAGCAGCTCTTCAGGACATACCCCCAATTCTGTCTTTGTCATACGTTTTACCGCTAAGTAAATTTTTCAGCATGGCGTAAGCTGTACTTTTTCTCCATCTTTGCTATTTGTGGCACAATCATCCTTTTTGTGCTCTGTAAAAACTGACTCAGATTTCACAAAAGCTGTAGCTAAAGGTTTGAAGTGTGTCACCGTGATCTGTGAGGTTTATTCTATACACGCTATTTTCTTTAAAATAGGTAATTGAGGCCATAAATAAAGAGAGCTGAATCCACCCAAATCAGCTGTCAGGGAGATCCTAACAGGGAAATGGGAAGAAACAAATTGAAGATGACTCAGGCAGGCTATTTAAAAGTGCTGATGTGCTTCCTGTTTGGTGGTGATCAATATATGTCCAGGAGCTACTGTTTGCTATTTGGTGTGTTCCTGTGAATTAATACCATGATTGGTAAATGCATGTCATTAATTTGGAACCTAAGAAAAGTTCAAAGCTCTGGCAACTGAATATTAAAGCTCACCAATGGATGGATGGAAGACATCACTCCTGCCTGTTTTAAAATATTTTAATAGTTTGCCTTGGGTGGCCCTACCAGGGGCATAAAGCCCCGGACAACAGAGCTCCTAGGATCATTGGGACACGCAAACCCCTCCACCACGATAAGGTGGCGGTTAAAGGAGGGGTCTTCTACACTAGCTAATATTAAAAGAAGCAAATTATATTCTTTTTTTAGCATTACTTTTTATTTCTTTATCTTAGAATCATCACTGTACCATTAAGGAAAGATATATATTGTCACACACGTGTGAATAGGAGGCAGCTGAAGGGCTTGGAGAATAATGGTAACACATCTGCCCAGGGGGTGGCGGCATGCACTAATGCTCTTTCTAAGTTCCCAGCAGACCTTTCCCGGGAAATCCCACCCGGAGCCACTGCTTCAACTTGGGACACACCACTTCCGGTCCCGGCCCCCGAGGACGACATCACTTCCCCCAGACTTCCTATAAAGCCTCACTCCCTTCCTCTGGAATTCAGTTCTGTTTTGGACTCTGTCTTGTAAACTTTACTTGCTACCAACCTTTTTACGTTTTGCAGCCTGGAACACATTATTCAGGTGGCTGCCCCAAACCTTTACAATGTCTCGGGTCTCTTCTTGCTGTGCACAAAACCGAGTCCAAAACAGAACTGAGGGAATAGGGAAAAGGTGGAGGCTTTTAAAGGGGAAGACAGAAAGTGAGGTCAAACGGGTTGGGCTCATGAGGGTCTTCAACCATAGGCTCGAGCCCAGACGTGACATCACAGGGGCCGGAGCCGGCAAGATCTTCTTCCATAGGCTCGGACCTGGAAGTGACGTCAAGAGGACCAGGTGGAATCTCCCGTGAATGGTCTGCAGGAAAGGGAGAAAAAGAGTCAGTGCACTCTGTCACATCCTGGTCTGATTCAGAATTGCCCTTACTCAAGTGTGTATGTATAGGTCTGATCACAATCTGATTTTTGGGTGATTACCTACCAGGTAATGCTTGTGAATGGTCAGCCTCTCAGTTGTGAGAAGCAAATCATAGACATGTTGTATAGTACCTGCCAAATAGTACAAAGAGTTGACAGCACATGTTTCAACTCATGTGGGGCTCATCAGGTGTATGCACTTTTATTTCCCCTTGTGGGGATCAAACCTCGAACATCAGCACCTGAGGCAAAGCGTCGGACATTGCGCCACAGTGGCTGGCTCGCTTATCTTACAGGGTGTAGAATCGGAGTATTACATACAAAGGTCTGATCACAACAATCTGGTAGTTGGGTGTCAAATAAGCAAACTAGTCACCGTGGTGCAACGTCTGATGCTTCACCTCAGGCGCAGACATCCGATGTTCGATATCAGCAAGGGAAAGGAAAAGTGCATACACATGATGAGCTCCAAATAGGGTGAAACATGTGTTGTGTTCTCTTTGTATTATTGGCAGGTGCTATATATATATAGGTACATATATATTTAGAAATATATACTAGCTGTCCCCTGTGGCTCTTCCCACATATTAGTGAAAGAGGACAAACTTTAAAAATCAATAAAAAATGTGACTCTGGCCAAGTGGAAGGTAGGGACGCTCCAACATCAAACGTTGCCAATGTATCTGATCATGTTCATCTCTGATGGTAAAGTGCCCCCCAAGTTGGGAGAAAAGCATGTAGCCGTGATATCTCTGTCAATCAGCAAGTACCCTCTAAAATACACGTAGCTCTGAACTCTCTCTCAAAAATGTCAAACATTACTCCTTAACAATCTGTAGATGATAATGTCTGCTGAACAAACAAGTATCACTTGCTAAGCAGAGGCAAGGTATGCTCCAACACTTGGCAAGAGGTAGAGTGACGTGAATAGAGGCTGGCTCATGATTGAGGAGGGCCTCGTCTGGCTCCCCATTCCTGAAGTCCCACTTCCCCCTCCCCTCGGCCCGCAGCTTCTCTCTTGGATTTGCGCAAATAAATCCTTACCACAAGCGAACTATGATACTTGGAGGGATGAGAGAAGTCGCAAAATCAACCGGAATGTTCAAACAAATTATAGAAAAAAACCTGATCTAAATCTGTTAAGTAGTTCTCTTGTGAAAAGCGGACAGACAGACAGACAAACATTTTCCCAGGGAGTGAGCACCCCCTGCTGGATACAATAGTGCAGTCCATGTTGCATGCCTCCAATCTTCTGCCTGCTTATCAAGTACAATTTCCTTTTTAAACAAATGCTCTATTTATATTAACTAGAGCAGCTGCACCTTTCCCAAGTCACTAATTGGTTCAAAAACCTTTTAGCTACAGGTTGACAATGACTATTCTTTACAATAACAATGTTCAGCTAATGCTGCCTTGAATTTGTTTTTAGCGTATAGTAAATAAGAAGCACATATCCATTTACTCTATGCTTACATAATTCACTTCCTCTTTCATTCAATTCCAGGTTTATTAACTTACCTCATGCAGCAGTAGACATTAGCTGATCCATGAGTGGCTTGCATTCTCACCTCCATCTGAGTTCTGACTACCTTGCATGGAGGATTTGAACGTTTGTTGAACAAGTAAAAGAGGAAAAAATACAAAATATTCAAGTTGATGTGACCTCTCTTAAGGAAACTTAATCTGTAATTGAAGTTGCAGAGAATGTTTCCCTGTTTTAAATTAGACATGTTTATATATTCATCAATGCTTTTCAAAAGATTTTGGAAATCTCAAAACTTTGTAAAGCACATTCTGTTTGAAATTTTTTGATGAAACTTGAACTGTCCCAACAAACGTCCTCGAAGAATGATTGTGGTAAACTTCAACAAAATTGGTCCACTAGAAGATGAGTTGTTTCATGTGGACAGACGGACAGACATGGCTATCGCAGTAGGTGCTTTTCACATTATATAATTATACATTATAAAACCACATCTTTCCTCTATTTCTTCACTTGCGAAAGAAGGTCTTGAATGGTGTGTTAACATGAGTGCTAAAGGGTTAGGTGAATGTCCAAGATAATAGTTACTCAGTAAAACTGACATTCGCGCTCTCTGAAGTAAAACGTGGCATCTTGATACTGCATGCAACATTTCTGTCAGCTAATATAATTTATGTTTTTTCCATGTTTAAAGACATTAATAGCTTCACTGAATTAAAACATTGGATGAGTGATAAAGATACAATCGGCAAGACATAATTATCTTTGATTGATAACTACAGATAAGTGCCATTCACATTTGAACAGAAATGTATATAATATTTTCAAAACTGTATCTCCTAATGGTATCATTTAGAGAGAAAACAGTAATGATCCAATTACTGAGCCCTGCAAGACACCACATGTAACTTCAGAGCGTAATGACGGAGTACTACCATCAGCTTTATATAATGAAAATGATTCCAATGTAGGAAGTAAACTGCACAGGAAGAGCGCCAGGCAGCTGTGTTAAAGTATGTGGTTGTGTTGCAGTCACGTTTTTTTCCCCCTGGCTTCTATTTATTCCCTGTTTTATTGCTGTTTTTGTTCATTTTAAATTTTTACTTTTTATATTTTTATGTTATCTTTGGGGGCGGCACAGTGGCGCAGTGGGTAGCGCTGCTGCCTCGCAGTTGGGAGACCTGGGGACCTGGGTTCGCTTCCCGGGTCCTCCCTGCGTGGAGTTTGCATGTTCTCCCCGTGTCTGCGTGGGTTTCCTCCGGGCGCTCCGGTTTCCTCCCACAGTCCAAAAACATGCAGGTTAGGTGGATTGGCAATTCTAAATTGGCCCTGGTGTCTGCTTGGTGTGTGGGTGTGTTTGTGTGTGTCCTGCGGTGGGTTGGCACCCTGCCCAGGATTGGTTCCTGCCTTGCGCCCTGTGTTGGCTGGGATTGGCTCCAGCAGACCCCCGTGACCCTGTGTTCGGATTCAGCGGGTTGGATAATGGATGGATGGATGTTATCTTTGTCAGTTTTGCTTAACAATTGTAATTTGTGCTTTATTTCTTTAAATGTGCTGCTCTTCCTTGTGATTTCTGGGCGGGGCCTCCCTGATGTCACTGCTGTTGGGTCCTCCTTCTGGTTTTATATTTTTAGTCAGATGTGAGACTCAGCAGTGGGTCATTGTGTTGGGTCAAAGAAGGACAGAAGAGCCACAAAAAGGTTTGGGCCAGCCTCCCATATACTTGAACCTGGAAGCAAAAAGTTGATAAATAGACAGTACAGTCGTGTAAAGATTGGAGTCCAAAACAGAATGTGAGGTAAAGATGGCGGCTTTAAAGCAAGGCAGAGGAAGTGATGTCATTGGGACAGGGACCGGAAGTGATGCAATCGGGGCCAGGCGGAATTTCCCATGACTGGTCTACAGTGGAAAGAGAGAAAGGATTAGCACACTCTGCCACCCTCTGGTCTGGTGTGGAATTACCCTCATTTGAGCCCTTTAGCTGCCTTCCATGCGCACATGTGTGAGAGTCGGTAAAGAGTTTATTAATAGTCTTGCTATTTCATTTAGATTTTTTTTTGTTTCTTTGTGTTTCTTTGTCTGTTGATTCTGCTCTTTGGATTGTGCTCTGGGATTTTTTAGCTTTAGATTGCTCTTTAGGTAACTCCTTTACAGTTTACAATACAATACAATACAGTTTATTTTTGTATAGCCCAAAATCACACAGGAAGTGCCGCAATGGGCTTTAACAGGCCCTGCCTCTTGACAGCCCCCCAGCCTTGACTCTCTAAGAAGACAAGGAAAAACTCCCAAAAAAAAACCTAGTAGGGAAAAATGGAAGAAACCTTGGGAAAGGCAGTTCAAAGAGAGACCCCTTTCCAGGTAGATTGGGCGTGCAGTGGGTGTCAAAAGAAGGGGGTCAATACAATACAATACAGTACAGTACACAGAACAATTTCTCAATATAGTAATAAATAAAAAAAAATAAAAAAAATATATAAATTTTAGAAGTACAGAGTAGAATTTAACAGTAGATGATATATCCCATAATAAGATTTGTATTTGTATAGAGTCCTGGAGACCTCATCCTTCAAGCTGCCTCCCCCATTTGGCCATTCCACAGCTGAGACAGTGCTGGGCCAGCCAATCCGATGAAAGGACCCCTCTCTCCCACGATTCCTGCGATCCTCCAAATGGGATGACTTTTCCTTAGGCAGGCAAAACAACTTGGCAGGTGGGCCATGGCACCAAGTGCCACATTTGAGTACCGAGAAGAAAAACAGAGTAAGTGAGGGTTAGTATACAATTATAACTATCATGTTACTTATGTTTTAGTGCTAATGACTAACAACAGAGATGCAGTCTGTACAGTTAATCAGCAGCTCTAGTCAGGATATGCTAAACTGAAGTAGTGAGTCTTCAGCTGGGATTTAAAAGCTGAGACCGAAGGGGCATCTCTTATAGTAGCAGGCAGACCATTCCACAGTTTAGGGGCCCTGTAACTAAAAGCTCGACCTCCCACTGTTATTTTATTAATCCTTGGAATCATAAGCAGACCGGCATCTTGAGATCTTAATGTGCGCTCTGGTTTGTAAGTCATGATAAGTTCAGACAAGTAAGCCGGACCTCGACCATTTAATGATTTATATGTTAAAAGAAGGATTTTGAAATCTGCCCTAAACTTAACCGGGAGCCAGTGTAAGGATTTAAGAACTGGAGTTATGTGTTCGTATTTTCTTGTTCTTGTAATAATTCTCGCAGCCGCATTTTGGATTAACTGGAGGCTGTATAAAGAACAGTTTGAACATCCAGTGAACACCGCATTGCAGTAGTCAATCCTACTAGAGATAAATGCATGAATTAGTTTCTCAGAATCCTGTTTATTTAAAAAGCGCCTTAATTTCCTAACATTTTTAAGATGGAAGAAACATGTTTTGGACAACTTTGTAATATGCGCTTTAAATGACATGCTAGAGTCAAAGATAACTCCTAGATTGCGGGCTGGTTCAGTAAAATTGACTGGGATTCCCATTGAGTTAAATGATGACAAAATATTATTGTGATCAGCATCATTCCCTCCAACAATTAACATCTCTGTTTTATCTGTGTTTAAAGACAAATAGTTCTCATTCATCCACTCCTTTAATTCACTAACACAACTAATTAAAGACAACATTGGAGAAACTTCATTTGATTTAAATGAAAGGTATAACTGGGTGTCATCTGCATACGAGTGAAAATTAACATTATGTTTCCTAATGATAGATCCCAGTGGAAGCATATACAGTGAAAACAGTAAAGGTCCCAGTACTGAGCCCTGCGGGACACCATATTGAACTTCTGTGTATAATGATGGAGTACTGTCAGCACATTTCTGTACATATTGGAATCGATTTGATAAGTAAGAACTAAACCAAGCGAGCACGGTGCCTGTAAGCCCAACATCATTTTCTAGCCTGTGCAGTAAGATAGAATGGTCGATGGTGTCAAATGCTGCACTTAAGTCCAACAACATAATTACAGTTGAGTTTCATTCATCAGAGGATATCAGAATGTCATTTACAACCCGTGTTAGTACCGTTTCTGTACTATGACCAGTGCGAAAACCAGACTGGAATTTCTCAAATAAATTGTAATGCGTAAGGTGTGTCTGAAGCTGACTGGCGACTACTTTTTCTAGTATTTTAGAGAGAAACGGCAAATTTGAAATAGGCCTATAATTATTTAGTATATGTGGGTCAAGGTCTGACTTTTTAAGTAATGGTTTAATGACTGACACTTTTAGTGTATCAGGTACTGTGCCATGCAATAATGAACTACTGATAATGTTTAGAATAGGCGCTGCAAGAACATCCATTGCACTTTTTACTAGTTTTGTTGGCACTGGATCTAGGGAACAAGTAGTGGGCTTCATTTTAGAAATTAAACTTAAGACTTCCTGCTCAGTTACAGGATTAAAATTACTAAAGTGCTGAGTGCAACGTGAGACAGGGTCTGCTAAGCTAGTATTTGGTTTGTACTGTGATGCAGAGATCTGGGATCTTATATTTTTAATTTTCTCATTGAAGAAGTTCATAAAGTCTGTACTGCTAATGTCTGTTGGTATTTTGCACTGTTGATCTGAATTTCCATTTGTTAATTTAGCCACTGTTCTAAACAGTGCCCGAGGATTTTTATTATTGCTTTCTATTAATGTAGAGTAATATTCTGACCGAGCTTTAAAGAGGGCTTTTTTATATTTATTAACACTCTCTGTCCATGCAATTTGAAAGACATATAGCTTTGTTGTTCTCCATCTGCATTCCAGTTTTCGACACTCTAATTTAAGAGCTCGAGTGTTTTCATTAAACCAGGGAGAGTTTCTATGTGCTTTGATCACTTTTGTTTTAAGGGGAGCCACTGTGTCCAGAGCATCTCTCAAGGTCACATTATAATGTGATGTTAGCTCATCTAAATTGTAGTCCATGTTTACATTTGATGTTAACTGATCTAAATGGTTTTCCACAATTACACTCGACTTACTCAAAGTATCTATAAATTTTGAAGCAGAATTACAATCTAGATGTCGCACTGTCTTTGTTTTAATCTGGGAGTGTGTTGGCAAGGGCAGGACTAAATCAAATGTAATTAAGTAGTGATCAGAAATAACTTCATTTAATGGAGTAATAATTAAATTTTGAATTTCAACTTTGTAAGTTATAATTAAATCTAATGTGTGGTTATGATTATGAGTTGGACCTTTGACATTCTGACAAAATCCTACTGAATTTAACAAATAAGTAAAACATTTGCTAAAAGTGTCAGTTTCCACATCAATGTGTACATTAAAATCTCCCATCAGTACTACGTGATCATAATTTATAGCCAAGTCAGATAAAAGGTTGCTAAATTCAGACATGAACAATGAATACGGCCCTGGTGGTCTATAGACTAGCACTATAATTGTGTTGGAATCTGTTTTAATATTTAAAATGAATGCTTCAAAGGATGTAAAGTTGCCTAAATTTTTAGAAGTGATTTGCATTTTGTTACAATGAATTATTCCAAGGCCCCCTCCTCGACCTGAATCTCTAGACTTATGAAGGAACGAGTATCCATCTGGTGACGCCTCAGCTAGGGGGACAGTGTCACATTTACTAAGCCAGGTTTCGGTGAGAAGACACAGATCAGATTTTGTACTTAATATAATATCATTTACCAAAACAGCTTTAGTGCCAAGAGAGCGAATGTTCAATAAGCAGCATTTAAAACTGTATGCTTCTTTCTGAATTGGTGATATACTTTTTGTTTTAATTTGTAGTAAATTTCTATTACAGATGCCCCTGGTGGAGGGTCTGGTTTTATCCCTTGGTCTAATTATACACCTTATTTTTTGGTTATCAATTAATTTAAGGTTTGTATCAAGACTAAATTTACTGGATGCCCCAAGACAAGGATTATGGGTAACAGCTTCAGGAAAGTAACAGGTGGGATAAACAACAGCCTGTGATTTAAGATCACATGACTGCGGCCTGGATGGTGCTCTAATCAGTCAACCAGGCAGTTTTGCTGCCATATTTTGGGATAATACATAAGATCCCCTCCAGTTAGGATGAAGACCATCTCTTCTGAAAAATCCAGGCCTTTCCCAAAAATCATCCCAATTGTTCACAAACGCTATGCTTTTGTTTGCACACCAGGTTTCTAGCCAGCAGTGAAGGGAATGCAATCTGCTATAAATCACATCCCCTCTATATAATCTTGGTAAGGGGCCAGATACAACTAAATTCCGACATTTTCTTTAGCTTTGATGCAAAGAGAGATGAAGTTCCTCTTTAATACCTTAGATTGCTGTGAATAAATATCATTAGTGCCGACATGCAGCAATAAGGTAGATACTTCATCGTCGGCGACACGGTCCAATGCGGCCTCTATGCCAGAAATCTTGGCCCCTGCGAGGCACTTAACATGAACTGCTGGTTTAACATAGTTTGGAATTCTAACATTCCGCACTATGGAATCGCCAATTATGAGCACTTTCTTATTCTCAGTTTCCACAGGCGTGCTGCGGAGTGCTGAGAATCTGTTCTGGGTCCGAATTGGTGACCTGGGTGCCGGGGGACTACATTTTGGATTCTTAGACCCCCGTCTTACTGTTACCCACTCGCCCTGTGGCTGAATTGGTGCTGCTGACTTTGGCCGTGCACTGACTACAGTGGGGCCAGGAGAGACTGAAGCCGAATCAGAAGTAGCCGAATTGTCTAAACAAACCGAGTCGATCCAATTTTCGGTTTGCCTAATCGCTATCAGATTCCTAACGCGGTCCTCCAATTCGCGTATTTTCCCGATCAACTCTAAATTAACTAAACACTTTTGGCAGGTGAAGCTGTCTACAATGTCGGCCGGAAAACCTGAACTGTACATGCTGCAGGACACACAACATATAAACGTGCCCTCAACGGGCAGAGCGCAGATAGAACTTACGTTTAGTGGTGATGTCATCTTCTCCGTTTTCTGTAGTTTACTTAAGTGCTTTCTGCTTCAGAGACCGTCGGCTTCAAGTTTCTCACTGCCGGTTATTTCTTCTGGTCAGCTGCCGGCTTTACTTCCGATGAACTTGCTCGGGTGTTTGCGAAGGGTTACATGCCTGTGGGAGACGCCGCTGCTCGGTGCTTCTGCTCGGTGCTTCTGCTCGCTGCTACGCTCGTGCTTCCGCCTGTGAGAGAGACAGAACTCCTTTCTGATCTTTTAAGCATTTGTTTGTTATGTTTGCCTATTTTTTTGCCTTCTTTTAACAAATATCTCCTTTAATCAAAATTCTCATTGCCCTTTTGATTACAAGTCAGGGTTTTTACAGTTTCTTTCCCTTGTAAGGTATTTTGTGATTTTGGGAATGTTTATGTCTTTTTTTTAAACTTTTCAATGAAAACTTCAAGAGAGCATTGGAACTGTGTTTGTTCTCAGGGGGAAACTTGGCTTTTTGCAAAAACTCAGTAAATAAATACATAAACAAATACATAAATGTTATGACAAAATATGCACAAGAATTAGTAAAAAGAGAGAAAACTTGTGACTTGGCTAAAAACAAAAGGAGTAATCATACAGTAGTACCATGAGGCACTATAAAGGCACATTGCCATTGCTATAAAGGAGCCCGAGTTCTGCTGAAGGATTCCTTGCCTAAAAGTCCTCAGTGTTAGTGTGTCAGAGACAGAATGTGCAGCATTGTTCATTGGTGACTTCTGGTGCTGCCACAAGCAGCCGCCTGCAGAAGCATCTGTTGAACTCAAAAGATGCACAATACCTAAACAGACTTATCAGGAAAGCCTGATCCAATACAGAGCTAAACCCTGGACATATTGGTAGCTAGGTGGAAAAAGAGTATGGTGTCCAAATTGGATGCCATCATAAATATTCCACTCAATCCCCTCCAGGAGCCACACTCCTGGAACACTTTTAGGCACAACAGCACCTCTGGGCGTCTTTCCTGCTTGTTGCTTTCAGGTAATTCAGTGCTTCCTCCAAAAGTCTTAAACTAAACGGCTAATACTCTTTAAATTCATTTTCAATTTCTGCATTATTTATTTTATTTATTTATTTCATTGATTGATTGACTGTATTACCTGTCCTGTGAATCTGTATTCTTGTTTTTTATGTTTCTGCTGCTCTATGCATCTAAATTTCCTTCTTTGGATTAAAAAAATTATCTAATGCAATGTAACCCTAACCCAAATGCCTAATCTAATCTAATCTAAAGGCGGAGATAGTGGCTCTGAGGCTAAAGATCTGTGCTGGTATCTGGAAGGTTGCTGGTTCGAATTCCCGTTATTGTGTGGAAGAAAATGATAAATACAGACAGCCCCCCACTGGAATGCCCCGATTTAAGCAATAAACATAAGCAGAAGAAAGCGTCAATCGTTATTCTTTATCTAAATCTCAGAAGAGGCAAAAAGCATCATATTAGTGTTTTTGCAAAGAAAAAAGTGTCCTCTGCGCTATATTATTGGGGTGCCTCTCCCTTCACTACAGGACATATTTTACAAACGCAGTGTCCGCAAGGCCTGCAGCATTGTGCAGGACCCCTTACACCCCTCATTCTTCTGCCATCCAAGAGAAGATACTGCAGCATCAAAGCCAGATCTGACAGACTGCAGGAGAGTTTTTACCCCCAAGCTGTCAGACTCCTTAACACCAGGCTGCCCCCTGGGACCTTCCACACGGCCTAAACCACCTCTAAAAACAGAACTTTTATACATGCGAGCCACTGTCCTGCAAAGACGAGTGTGCAGGTAGAAAAGAACTGAAAATCTCATACTCACCTTTAAGCATTTTGACACTCTTGTTATCCTTCTGCTGTGAAAGATTCTGACCTGTCCTTGTTTACACATGTCTTAAACAACTATTATCATACACTGATCAATTCTGTAATTATCCATCCATTTTCCAACCCGCTGAATCCGAACACAGGGTCACAGGGGTCTGCTGGAGCCAAACCCAGCCAACACAGGGCACAAGGCAGGAACCAATCCCGGGCAGGGTGCCAACCCACCGCAGGACACACACAAACACACCCACACACCAAGCACACACTAGGGCCAATTTAGACTCACCAATCCACCTAACCTGCATGTCTTTGGACTGTGGGAGGAAACCGGAGCGCCCGGAGGAAACCCACGCAGACACGGGGAGAACATGCAAACTCCACGCAGGGAGGACCTGGGAAGTGAACCCAGGTCCCCAGGTCTCCCAACTGTGAAGGCAGCAGCACTACCCACTGCACCACCGTGCTGCCCATCTGTAATTATTTATAATTTATTTATTATATTACATATCTTACACATCAATATTGCTGCTACTTCTTTTTTTCTTGTCTTTGCACAATGTCTTGTCTTGTTTGTGTTTTATTTTTAAATTTAAATTTTAATTCTATTTTTAATTTATTATTTGCATGTCATGTTGTTACACTGTGGACCCTGAGCTTCACAATTTCGTCTATCTGTATACTTGTATATGGTTGAGATGACAATAAAGTTCACTTTGACTTGACTTTCACTTTGATATCTATACAATCTATTGTTTAGGTCACTATTCTTTGAAAGGAATTCACTACAAATTAAGAAAACTTTTAACATGATTGGTTACACCTGGTTGCTAACGGGACATGGCAGATGTTGATACCTTAGATCAGTGGTCCCTAACCTTTTTGACAGCTAGGACCACTTTATTAGATGCAAATTTTTCCACGGACCGGTCGGGGGGGAGTGTGTGTGTGTGTGTGGGGGGGGGGGTTTTAGTTTTATACACAATTTACATAACATTTCTATTATTATTAAGTTATTAAGTAGTTCGCATACGTTTGCAACCTGAGATTTTTCTTCTTTTTTTGCATATAACAAAGACATATGCTTTGCATTTGCCATTCCAACAGATTGCACATCACAAACATTAACACTGTTATCGTTTTTTTCGTGTCTGCCGTTTCTATAGGAGGGTGACAATGAGTTAAATTCCAATGGATGTTTCTCAAATGTTGACAAGCAATAAGCAAAAGGTATCACTGAAAACCACAGAAAACAAAACAGCAAAAAAAAAAAAACAGTACGAGGAAAGTTCGAAGAAAGAATTTTTTTTACAATGTTTCTGTTTGGGGATCGTTCTGCAAACGTGCACATCTGAGCTGCGACCACAGATCTAACTGCTCCGTGGATGATTCATTCAGGCATTTCAAGGTCACTTCGTTTTAATGAAAGCATCTGCTGAATGTACTTCGTAGTAACGCGATTTCTATAGACTCATGTCATATGGGGAAACTGTCGGGACCGTAACAATACTTTGTTGTAATACTCTCTCACCTCGGTTTCTCTCTTCTCTCTGCGGCGCTGCAAAGCCCCGCCTGCCAAGCGTTCTGAAAAGTCTGAGTGAGTCTCCATTGCCGGCAGTTCTCTCGCGGCCCGGCTGTCAGACGGCTGCGGCCCAGTAGTGGGTCGCGGACCGGTGGTTGGGGACCCCTGCCTTAGATGACCACAATTTGATTGATAGTCCTGTTTGCTTAGGATGTACATGATATTTTTAATGTATTATTTTTATTCTTATTTTAGGAGATGTGTGAATTTCACCACACAGACACTATTTCTCATGGTCATGGTCAAAAATGAAAAGAACAATGGCCTATATGCTGTATATATTATGATCCAGCTGGGTATAAAAACAGGAAACTTAGTATTGTAGAAGAAAGGTTATGCTATAAATATAACATTATTCTCTTAAGGGTTTATATAAAATAACAAGAAATACATTTATCATAGTGAATAATAACAGCGTCAGCTTTTAAGCATAAGCTCAGAAGGATATGAGACTCTGACACATGCCAGGTGCACATTGGACCAGGGTTCAAATTCAACTCTTACAACTGCAAAAGAGATCCTACTCTGCAGGGCCCTTGAGCAAGACCCTTAAATTTCAGTTGCTCCAGCGGTGCCATACAATGGCTGACCCTGTGCTCTAACCCCGAGGGGTATGTGAAAACTAACAAATTCTTATTACAAGAAATTGTAAGGTGAAATAAAGAACAACAACAAAAAAATAATAGTACCACCAGTATGTCCAGAGTGCATCCCATAACTGAGCCAGCCTTTATATTAGCTTATTGATTTGGTAGGCCTCTATAATAAACTGTAGTTTTTACCTAGTTTATAAATAGTTTACACATGGCTCCAGAAGGTGATACTGTAAAATGTTATGTGTTTCTTTTGAATATAAGTTTATTATTTTTGTTCTTTGTTCAGTCATTTATAATGATTAATAAATAATTGTAAATTTTAATGCCAGAATCCCATTAAAAGCCTGCTGAAGCCTGCAGGTAGCAGTTGGGGTACTGACTGGCTTGGGTGAGCCTCTTCTACGATGACCACTGAAGATCCTGGCATGCTTCATGGGTATTTCTCACAACATATGGTGTGGTCAGTATCATAAAAAGCTGGAATTTAATTTTATGGTGTTAACAAAAGAAACATTTCCTATTTCAGAAGATGTACAATGGTTTAGCAGCTCAAAGTAAATTTGTACAGTGAGTGACATAAAGCTAGTGTTAACCTTTTCAAATAAATTGTATTGTTCAGGTCTGCTAAAGAAGAATGTCTGGTGATACCACCTCCACTTGGCATCATATATAATTCTCGACTCTTTTCATGTGTAGCTCCCTGCCACCCTCAATGTGTTTGATGAATGCCTTTTTAGTTGCTAATGGTTTTGATGCATGTATCTTGCGTAGTTAAGATAAGGTGAATTAATCTTGTGCTTTAAGTTGTTAAATCCAATGTCTGATCCAGTGACTTACTTGTGTTTATAAATGGATGAGTAGTAAGTTACCCAGGATTTACTGTAATTTTAATTTACTGTACCGATTGGCTAGACAGAGGGTCCAGAGCTGGGAAAGACGTGCAGCAGGTTAGGGTGATAAAGGATAAAGATGTAAACGTACTCACAAGTGAGGAGAGTTTGTTGAGCAGATGGAAAGAGTACTTTGAAAGGTTGATAAATGAAGAGAATGAGAGAGAGAGAAGGCTGGATGATGTGGAGATAGTGAATCAGGAAGTGCAACGGATTAGCAAGGAGGAAATAAGGACAGCTATGAAGAGGATGAAGAATTGATAGGCCGTTGGTCCAGATGACATACCTGTGGAAGCATGGAGGTGTTTAGAAGAGATGGCAGTGGAGCTTTTGGAGTGGATGAGTTTAAATACTTGAGATCAACAGTACAGAGTAATAGGGCGTGTGGAAGAGAGGTGAAGAAGAGAGTGCAGGCAGGATCGAATGGGTGGAGAAGAGTGTCGGGAGTAATTTGTGAAAGGGAAGAGTCTACAGGACAGTAGTGAGACCAGCTATGTTATATGGGTTGGATACGGTGGCACTGACCAGAAAGCAGAAGACAGAGCTGGAGGTGGCAGAGTTAAAGATGCTAAGATTTGCACTTTGTGAGACGAGGATGGATAGGATTAGAAATGAGTACATTCGAGGGTCAGCTCAAGTTGGACGGTTGGGAGACAAAATTCGAGAGGCGAGATTGTGTTGGTTTGGTTATGTGCAGAGGAGAGATGCTGGGTATACTGGGAAAAGGATGTTAAGGATGGAGCTGCCAGGTAAGAGTAAAAGAGGAAGGCCTAAGAGAAGGTTTATGGATGTGATGAGAGAGGACATGCAGGTGACGGGTGTGGCAGAAGAAGATGTAGAGGACAGAAAGATATGGAAGAAGATGATCCGCTGTGGCAACCCCAAATGGGAGCAGCCAAAATAAGGAGAAGAAGTAATTTACCAGGCTAAATAAGGAAAAAAATAAAATCTTAGCTGTTTGTAAAAATTGAAATAACACAGGAATTAGTAATAAATGAGCGCTGCTGCCTCGCAGTTGGGAGACCTGGGGACCTGGGTTCGCTTCCCGGGTCCTCCCTGCGTAGAGTTTGCATGTTCTCCCCGTGTCTGCGTGGGTTTCCTCCGGGCGCTCCGGTTTCCTCCCACAGTCCAAAGACATGCAGGTTAGGTGGATTGGCAATTCTAAATTGGCCCTGGTGTGTGGGTGTGTTTGTGTGTGTCCTGCGGTGGGTTGGCACCCTGCCCAGGATTGGTTCCTGCCTTGTGCCCTGTGTTGGCTGGGATTGGCTCCAGCAGACCCCCGTGACCCTGTGTTCGGATTCAGCGGGTTGGAAAATGGATGGATGGATGGATTAGTAATAAATGATCCTTTAGCATTAAAAGTCAAGCCAGAAATAAATAATTTAGGTGTAATCATCGATTCTGATCAAAATTTTAAATGTCACATTGATTCTATTTGTTTACGACATTCCTCAGCAGCTTCCTGAGGAGGTGGCTGTCGGCCCCTAAAAGTTTCTGCACTTTTGGCCTATACATCTCAAACAGCAAGCTGCAACTGCCAATAACATCAGTTGTAGAGGAGTTTAAGTGACAAAGGTAACGGTTTGCTATAATGCTTTGAGACAGTGAGGATAAAAGGGTCCAGCAGGCAGAAAACAGCATTGATCCAGATGCAATTGGACATCTAGCAATGCTTTGAGGGAGGTGGAAGAACCACTTCAGCATTCTAACGTCATGGGGCCAGTGAACCTAGGAAGGTTTAGATTGGCTTTATTACTTGGTCAAGCTGAAAGGTAGCTAAATCAGAGGAGTATCAGGCCATGGTGCAAAGGGAGATCCGTTCTAAAGAGTAGGAGCACAGGCATTCAAAAGCAGTGGCCGTGAAACAACAGTGCAACTAGAATCATTGGGACAGTGCACAAGGGAGAACTCTGGGCTAGAAAGACCTATTTGACAAGGAGGTGTGATGGTGTGGGTTAGCTCCAACCTTCCAGTTGCTCTAAGGATAGTCTTGACCCCACCACCATTGATAACGCAACCAGGGGATGAGCCGGGCAAATGAGGACACATACATCCAGGCAAGGGGTAGACGCTAAAGTAATAAGCGCTTTTATTTTAAGTAATCAAAACAAACAATGTCCAATAAGTGCAGTGCTCCATCCATAATAAATAACTAATCCAATAAAATCCAAAGTGTCTGTGGATCTTAAAGTCAGTTCAGTAAATATCCATCCATCCATCCATCCATTTTCCAACCCACTGAATCCAAACACAGGGTCACGGGAGTCTGCTGGAGCCAATCCCAGCCAACACAGGGCGCAAGGCAGGGACAGTTCAGTAAATATTCCAATAAAAACAAGGTTAAAAATCATAAAGACAGTTACTTTAAAAACTCACAAAACCCTAAAATTGACGTCTCCTCTCCTTACCCTATTTGGGTTCTTTCAGCCAGAGATGACATCCTCCCAGGAGGTGCAGTCAACCATTAAATCCAGGCTCAGGTCCCTATTATCAGGCCCTTGATAACTGTAGGGTGCCATGCCGAGCTGCACATGTCCGTCAGCATCTATGGGAGACAAAACCACTCTTACGACCTGGTGATCGCTTATTAGGGCTGCCCATTCTTTAGCCTCAGGTTCCTACAGCCCTGAAGCTCACTTCCTGGTCTCTGTCTCTCTCATTTTCTCATCATTTAACCTCAGTCTTCCCTTGTCTTGCTCGCTCACTGGCCAGTCTATTTCTTTTCCTTCCATTTTGTTTTCTTTTCCTTTTACTATGCCAGTTCATCCCTTATATGCCACATCTTCGGACCACGGAAAGCCAATGGAGCAATCAAGAGAAGACTACACCCTCATGTGCAGGCATGCTCCATCTCAATCACCTCACCAACTTCCCGCAGCCGTGTAAACACGCACACCTACGGAGATCGAGCCGGCTATTTAATTATTTTTTCATTTGACCACTATCAGTTAAGCAGCTGACAAAATATTCCACAAAAAGACATGCAGGTTAGGTGAAATGGTGATCGTGAGTTGGCTCTAGTGTATGACTGGGGTGTGTGTGTGGGTCTGTGGGCTTCCACCCTTCGATGGACTGGCTCCCTGTCCAGGGTTTGTTCCAGCCTTGTGCCCTGGTATAGGCTCCAGCACCCAACTCAACCCTGATCAGGACAAGTTTACAATATACACAAAGAAATTATTACATGTAATCTAAATGTGTGTATTATTATGAAGACAAATAATTTTTTTAATTTTGATTGGGCATAAACAAGTCACAGTCTCCTCTTTCCATCTTTTCGTAACACCTTCCATGTGGCCTTCAGTCCATCAAGGTGCCCCTCTAAGCAGACTCACACTGCTGGTGACGGGCACAGCTCACAACAGCCAGTAGTAATCACAGCACAACAATAAATAATGGCAGAAGTGATAGTTTTTCCAAAGTAAAACATCCAGTACAACAACAACATGTATTTCTATCGCACGGTTTCAGTGCTAGTCAAAGAAAAAA
Organism: Erpetoichthys calabaricus; assembly: GCF_900747795.2. Lineage (NCBI taxonomy): Eukaryota > Metazoa > Chordata > Cladistia > Polypteriformes > Polypteridae > Erpetoichthys > Erpetoichthys calabaricus. The sequence goes on along the minus strand of NC_041397.2, from coordinate 293,358,159 downwards.
ATTCTAGAAAAATAAAAACAACAAATTAGAAATATGAAGTATTTGAGCGAATAAATTAAACACCAGACAAAATAGCTCTGCGCTGTGCATGTTCAAATTACCCATAAGCCATTGGAAACATTTTATAGTGTGCCGCCTTCTATCCATTGTGGTTACCGTGTAATTTTTAGCATGACTTTACTTTTGGATTTACATGAATGAATAAATGAAATGCCAAAAACAGTAAATTGGAATAAATTAATAGGAATTTAAGTAATACAGATATACGATCTATATATATAAAAGCCAAATACCACTGACTCACTCATCATGAAATCTCCCAAACCATGAGAAATGGTTTTAAAAATTTCATGGTCCAAGCGCAAAATTTCTCATAGTTTTTAGACCCATTTATATGTCTGTCCACCTTTCACGAGAGAACTACTTAACGGATTTAGATCGGGAATTTTTCTATAATTTGCCTGAATATTCCATTGATTTTGCGACTTTCTCATCGTAGCATAGTATCATAGTTTGTATGTGGTACCAATTTATTAGCACAAATCCGAGAGAGACTCATCAGGCTGAGGGGAGGGGGGGCGGGACCCTCCTCACTCACTCATCTGCCTCGGGGCGTAACCTTTACTCCGCTTAGTTAGCGAACGAGAGAACTACTTAACGGATTTAGATCTTTTTTTCTATAATTTACTTGAACATTCCTGTTGATTTTACGACTTCTCTCATTGCGATAAGAATCATAGTTCGCTTGCAGGAGTGATATACTTGCGCTAATCTGAGTCAGTGGCTGCGGGCCGAGGTGGCGGGGAAGAGTGACGTCAGGAGTAGAGAGCTGGGTGGGGTGCTCCTCACTGTCCTGTTTCACTAAAGCCGTGGAGGATGGCTAGTCAATTGATAAAGTAGAGTTCTTAATTATGGATTGACTTATAAATCTCTCTTGATTATAATGGTAGGTCCAACCCTATGATCAGATGGCTGGTGAGGACAGAAAAAACAAAAATATCCAGCCAGCAAGATTCTGGAGAAAAAATGAAAGCCTGTAGGATTTCAAGAGGCAAAGGATCATAAGCCCCCATTAGGCATTCTCTCTCTTTCTGTGTCGGTCCCATCTCCCAGACTGAGGGTGGCTGATAGTACAGTGTATCGCCATTTGTCTCTCGCAATGTGTTTCACTTGTTCTTTATTAAGTCTTGCCCAGCTTCTTATCTTATTCATCCAGGATGTTCTTCTCCTTCTTCTTGCACTCTTTCCTTCAATCTTTCCATCTATAATTGATTGTAATATCTTGTAATTTTTTGTGTTTTTCTATGTGTTTTAGTATGAGGGTAAATCAAAAAGTAAAGGCAATTTGAAAATCATATGGTAACTGCAACAGATAGAAGCTGATGCAACACAACACATTTGTGATGGCTTATGGGTAGTTCAAATAAGCTCACTGCAGGCTAACATCTGACTCCAGATCTTCATTAAATCCTCAAATATTCTATCTTCTTTCCATTGATTTTCAACCCTGTATCTTCCAAAGCCCTCCTCTATTCTTCCAACTTCCTCCCCATTTACTACTCTTCTGGTGCTACACAACACAATGTCATCGGCGCTAAGCCTGCACCAGGGGGATTGATATTTTATCCCATGACTCAACACATCCATAAGCAGATCCAAGAGGTAAGGACTTAAAGAAGATTCCTGATGCAGTTTTACTCGGATTTTGTCTGCTACAATAACAAAAGACAGAAAATGATAAACACCAGTAATTCTCACAACTCACAAGTCTGTTACATGTTCGCCAAGCTCTTCTTCCAACACTTTGGCCCACCATCCTCACTCTAACAAGCTGAGCTCTTGTCGCCATCAGCCCTCCCACTCTTAAACTCTCTAATCAAAGGAAGCAAGGTCCTTATATATCATACTCCAACCACCTTCCAGGTACCCTGCAGTAAGCATTTCCAGGGTTTGGGTTGACATCAATGTCTGGTATCGTATGGGTGGAACACCACTAGAGATTCTTGCATGTTAGCCTCACTACAGTGGCATGCTGGAGAGGGCCTGATTGGTTATCCTTCCCAGTATGATTGCATGCTACAAAACATTGCCACCTAGTGGTCTGGGGAACCTCAAACCCTGCAAGAGTTTCTATATTATGAGCTACAGGGTCTTGAATGACCTACTTCTGTGATGGTAGCATCCTCTGATGGTCAATAAGAATATTGTTACCCGGATTAACTTCACTATGAATAAGAAGAAAGACAGACGAGGCTCTTTAATGTCATAGGTTTCAAGAAAAAGACAGTTTGTATCAAAGTGACTTTTCAACCTCAATATATTTTGTTTATTTTTAATAAAAACATGACTTGCACAAAACTGGTTGACATTAGGAAAGCAGGTAATCAATGCTGCATTTTTTTACACAATCAATGCCTAACTGACCTGACAATAACCTTCTGTTGACAAAGTTGTTTGGGAAAATTCCTGCTGTTAATGTAATATAGATGTGACATAATTAAAGAGAATGCCTTAAGCTAAAAAAATCAACTACAAAATAATTTAGATGTTTTACCAACAAACAAAAAAAAAATGATTGTTTTGTTTTCTAAGGGGAGTATAAACAACAATTTTTCAACAGTATGCGCTATTCTGTCAAAGAAAGGTCAGTTCTAATTTATTCATATTTCTAATCGATATATATATCAAGCCAAAATTGAAAATGTCAAGACAGCTGCATATTATTGAAGTATATCCTTTATCTCCATTGCCAAATACATTTCATATGCAATGGATTCTGCTAATATGTCAAACATGCATGATAAGACTTCCAAAACGTTGAGTACTACTTAACAAAATACATAATAGGTAGATAGGGATAATTTGACTGTGTTTATTGTAAAGAAAAGCTGCAAGGAACAGTGAGTCTGTTTTAAAAAGGGTCTGATTTTAGTTTAAGCACATAAAAACTGAGGTTTAAAAATGCAATAATTATTAATGGTGCATGTTTTATCATGAGGGTGTTGCAAACGTACCCCACTTCTCCTATAATGTTCCCAATTAACCTCTTTATCTAGTCATCAGGCACCTATTTCTCCAATTAAGAATTCAATCACAAAACTATACCAAATTCGACTTTAGCCGACTATTTCATTTACCATTGTTTTGCTGTGGGCATGTCACAGAGGGACCCCACTTTGCATACCCCTTAGTAGTCAGATGTCAAACTGCAATGTCTTTCACCTATATCGATCACAGACAGACCACAACAGGAATCACTGCATGCACTTTTATCATTAACTTACTCAGAGACAGTAACCCGAGTGTCCAGAAAACAAGAAGGGGATCAGGCACTGCTGAACAGAATTACAACGGGGGTAAATCGTGAACTTTAGTTATGAAATTCACACTCGAGGAATAGCATCACTGGTTAGAGGGGGACGGATTTCCATTATTGATATACACTGACCATAAACACCGAACATAGTTGATGTTTAATCCCCATCAAGCTAAAATGGCTTTGAGCTTTAGTAGATTTGCAATGCTCTCTATAATGTTTGGGACAAAGTTTTTTCCTTGATTTACCCCTCTTCTTCAATATTTAAAATTACAACTTAAAAAGTTCAGATGTGATTAAAGTGCACATTGCAGACTTTCATTTAAGAGATTTGCATACATTTCGGTCACACTGTGTAGAAATGACAACACTTTTTCTACACGGTCTCCCAATTAAGGAGGGCACTGTAATTTCACTCTATCATATCGGTCACGTGCTGAAAATGGAAAGGCATTTGCCTTATCTTCTTATATAATACGCTATCGTGGCTGTCCGTTTTTCTGTCCAGGATTTTAGCTCGCAAACCGTTTGACCTATTGACCTGAAATTTCATAGACATATACTACATGACGTCTACTATCCGCTTTTAATTCCTCTTTTTATTTTTGTTTAATTTTATTGTAGAATCAACTCTTGGCAGTGGGCAGCAGGGTGATGGTGTGGCGCATGCGTACGGGTGCAATTCTCATCCCTACCACCTTCGTTGTCACTTCCCCTACCTCTTCATATCTTAAATCATTCTTGAGGCAGATTGAAGACTTAAGTGCCAGCTTAAGTGAAAAATTAAAGAAAAACTAAGTAACTGCAACACAAACATTGACTTAATCAGTTTTAACTCGAAAAAAGATGTCAACGGAAGAAGAGAAGAATCGGGTCACTAGAGTTTAGAAAACAAGAGCTGCTCAGGAAGAAGCAAACGCATCAGCCTTTGAGCAAACGAATGCTAAACGTACAGAGAAAGAAGATGAAAACTAGGAATACTCAAGTCAAGTGTATTCGCTGCACGTTATCGTGCAGTGCGCTGTTACTGGTGTAGCATAATTGAACCTGATGAAACCTAAATTACTTTTTTTTTTTTACTGTTTTTAAATATGATTCATGTTACCATGATGTCATAAAGGTCAGCATTTTACACTTCCTGGTTTTCCAAGAATCAGATTCACAAATGAGTAACCATTACCGTCTTTCTTCTTGTATGTTTCTGAGTTACCAGTTATGACTATTTCTTCTGATCCAAGACTATAAATTCCATCTCACATTCTTTTGTGGCATGTTCCTTTTTTTGGCTTTTGACTTACTGCTTTGTTCTTTGACTACAATTCTGGTCACATATTCGGATCTTTGTTTATTTTAATTCAGTGATCCCGGTTGCAAATCCTGCTTCAATTCTGATCTGATGTCTGTGCCATCTCCTCATTTCAATCGTCTCTTCCTCTCAAAACTGCTGTCATCCATTTCAGGCAGTACGCGGAGCTTATGTGTGTTTTGACTCCACTTTCTGTCTAATGTACCTGATTTTGTTTTGAAAGATCTCCATTATCCCCTTACTTTGCCTTTCTGATATTTTTTTGGTTTTTCTGTCTCCCAACCCCAGAATATGAGAGTCGTGGCATAAGCAGTATCTTGGGGTTGCCATTAAAGTCAGGGTAATCCTATGCTTGTTCCAGGAACAGTGAGCTCATTACTCCTGGTGTTGCTGAGGCTCATTGTGAGGCTGGGTCTTCAAAGCAGCCATCAGCCATACCACCTGGACTTTCAGAACAGGTTCTCCACTTGAAGCTAAGCATGTTGAAGCCTAGTCAGTACTTGGATGGGAGACCATGAGGTAAATAAAGTTCTATCTATCTATCTATCTCTCTATCTATCTCTCTATGAAAATCTAAAGTTGCTGCTGAACAAGGTGTTGGAGAGGCTAGCAGATGCCGCTTCACCTGTGATGTGTGTGTGGATCTCAATGCCCCAGTCCAGTGATGGGAACACTATGCTAGAAAAATAGTGCTCTCCTTTGGATGAGATGTAAAACTGAGATCCTGACTCTTTGTGGTTATATAAGATCCCTGGGCATTTATCCTAATATCCTGGCTAAATTGCTCATCACAGCCTCATCCATTCTAGACCATTAATCATCCACTGCATCTAATTGGTTATCTCTCTCGGCACTTCACCACCTAGTAGCTAATGTGTGTTGAATGTACTGGTGCAATAATGCCTGCCGTCGCATCATCTAGGTGAGTGAGGCACATTGAAGTGTTTCTGCTCTGTTGTTGTAAAGTACTTTGAGTAACAAGAAAAGACGCCCTGTCTTCAATCGTTTAGTCGAGTCTGACTCTTCATGATCTTATGGACTTTAGTACTCAATGTGTCTCTGTCAGTTACTGCTTCTTTAAGTGGTTGTATGGTCATATTCGTGGCCTCCCAAATGCTGTCAAACCAACTTAACTTCTGCCGCCCCTTTCTCCTTTTTCCCTCTATTTTACCCAGCATCAAGGCCTTTTCCAGTGTGACTATTCGTCGCATTATGTGGCCGAAATATTGAATCCATCCAAGGAACAATCTGGGTGCATTTCTTTAAGTATTGACTGATTAAACCTTTTTAGATAGATAGATAGATAGATAGATAGATAGATAGATAGATAGATAGATAGATAGATAGATAGATAGATAGATAGATAGATAGATAGATAGATAGATAGATAGATAGATAGATAGATAGATAGATAGATAGATACTTTATTAATCCCAAGGGGAAATTCACATACTCCAACAGCAGTATACTGATAAAAAACAATATTAAAGAGTCATAAAAATGCAGGTAAAACAGACAATATCTTTGTATAATATTAACGTTTACCCCCCCAGGTGGAACTGAAGAGTCGCATAGTGTGGGGGAGGAATAATCTCCTCAGTCTGTCAGTGGAGCAGGACAGTGACAGTCTGTCGCTGAAGCTGCTCCTCTGTCTGGAGATGATACTGTTCAGTGGATGCAGTGGATTCTCCACGATTGACAGGAGCCTGCTCAGCGCCCGTCGCTCTGCTACGGATGTCAAACTGTCCAGCTCCATGCCTACAATAGAACCTGCCTTCCTCACCAGTTTGTCCAGGCGTGAGGCGTCCCTCTTCTTTATGCTGCCTCCCCAGCACACCACCGCGTAGAAGAGGGTGCTCACCACAACCGTCTGATAGAACATCTACAGCATCTTATTGCAGATGTTGAAGGATGCCAGCCTTCTAAGGAAGTATAGTCGGCTCTGTCGTCTCTTGCACAGAGCATCAGTATTGGCAGTCCAGTCCAATTTATCATCCAGCTGCACTCCCTGGTATTTATAGGTCTGCACCCTCTGCAAGCAATCACTTCTGACAATCACGGGGTCCATGAGGGGCCTGGGTCTTGATGAGGTTCCTATACTCCTCCTCCTGCCCACTCCTGATGCAGCCCACGATAGCAGTGTCGCCAGTGAACTTTTACACGTGGCAGGACTCTGAGTTGTATTGGAAGTCCGATGTATATAGGCTGAACAGGACCGGAGAAAGTACAGTCTCCTGCAGCGCTCCTGTGTTGCTGACCACAATGTCAGACCTGCAATTCCCGAGACGCACATACTGAGGTCTGTCTTTAAGATAGTCCACGATCCATGCCACCAGGTATGAATCTACTCCTATCTCTGTCAGCTTGTCCTTAAGGAGCAGAGGTTGGATAGTGTTGAAGGCGCTAGAGAAGTCCAGAAACATAATTCTTACAGCACCACTGCCTCTGTCCAAGTGGGAGAGGGATCAGTGTAGCATGCAGATGATGGCATCCTCCGCTCCCACCTTTTCCTGGTATGCGAACTGCAGAGGGTCGAGGGCGTGGCGGACCTGTGGCCTCAGGTGGTGAAGCTTCAGCTGCTCCAAGGTCTTCATCACATGTGACGTCAGAGCAACAGGACGGAAGTCATTCAGCTCACTAGGACGTGATACCTTTGGGACTAGGGTGATGCAAGATGTTTTCCAAAGCCTCGGGACTCTCCCCTGTTCCAGGCTCAGGTTGAAGATTTGATGGAAAAGACTCCCCAGTTCCAGCGCACAGGCCTTCAGCAGTCGTGGCGATACTCCATCTGGACCCACTGCTTTGCTGGCACGAAGTCTGCTCAGCTCTCTGCTCACCTGGTCTGCTGTAATTGTGGGTGGGGGGGAAACTCTCTCCTATGCTGGTATCAGCAGAAGGATGGGTGGAGGGTGCAGTACTCCAAGGTGAGAGTGCAGCCCAGGGAACTCTCAATAATTTTATCCAACACTACAATTCAAAGGCATCAATTTTTCTACGCATAGCTTTGTTTATGGTCCAGCTTTCGCAGCTGTATGTTAGTACTGGAAAAACCATAGCCTTAACTATCCTAATCTTTGTTAGTAAAGTGATGTTTCCATGTTTCTGTTTCTTGTTGTCTTCTGTAAATTTGTCATTCCTTGAAAAGAAAAAGCTCTCTATATATATGTAATTAAATACAAAGCAGTTAACCCAGGAGTTTGGTTGGCAAGAAAAACAGCATGATCCCACATATTTCTATACTTCTCTCTAGCCACCAGGAGATACTTCTGCCTCTGGCATCCATTTCCTGACCTCATTTTCTCTTCAGCCAGAGGATAGGGAATCTCTGCCAACAGCTGACTCACTTTCCTTTTACCATCCTAAGACAGCATTGCTTCTTTCAGCCAGGCCATCCCTCTGTCAGTCTCCTTGTAAGGTACACAACACACATACAAGACATACCACTCCCTAGCGGACCCCATACTCTATCCCATGTTACTCATTCTTTCCTCTATAGGCTTTAAGTGAAATATGACAGATCCCTGTACTATCCATTTGGTTCCTTCACCCTGGCAGCTATTGGTTTGTTGGTCTCCATGTCAGTCTTCATGGAATAATTGTGGTTTATAAAGTGGGCCTGATGTCTATTTGCAAAAGTACAGAAAGCACTGAAACTACTTCACAACATTTTTTACACATTTTGTTATGTTGCAGCCTTGCACTAAAATCATTTAAATTATTTTTTTCCTCATCATACAAAACTCAAGACCCCAAAATGACAAAAAACAGGATTTTAAGAATTTTTGCAAATGTAATAAAAATAAAACCTGAAATCTCACATTGACACAAATATTCAGACCTTTTCATTTTTACTTAGTTGAAGCCCCTTTGTCAGTAATTCCAACCTGGATGCTCCTCACAGATGACGTGACAAGCTTCACACATCTGGATTTGGAATTTCTTTGCCATTCTTCTCCGCAGATACTCTCAAACTCTGTTAGTTTAGATGGAAAATGTTAGTGGAGAGCTGTTTTCAAGTATCTTCAGAGATGATTGACTGCATTCAAGATTGGGCTTTTGTTGGTCCACTCCTGGTATTGTAGAGAGGATGAGTGGTGCCTGGTTTTCTCCAGACATGAAGTTTGGACTTGAGGCCAAACAGTTCAATCTTGGTTTCATTACAGCAGAGAATCTTGTTTCTCATAATCTGAGAACCCTTTAGTTGCCTTTTTGCAAACTCAAAATGGGCTTTCATGTGTCATCTTTCCACTCTGGCATAAAGCCCAGACTATTTTAGCGCTGGGAGTTTCTCCCATGTCAATACAGGTTCTCTAGAGCTCATCCAGAGTGATCATGATCACCTCTCTTACCATGGTCCTCCCATGATCTAGGAAGAGTCATGGTTTGTTCCAGTCTTCTCCTATTTGAAATTTGAAAGTCCACTGTGCCCTTGGAAATCTCTATTGCTGCTGCAATTTTTGAAGCCTTCCCCAGATTGGTGCCTTGATACAATCCTGTCCCTAAGCCCTTTTTTAATTTCTTTGACCTCATTGCCTAGTTTTTGCCACTATGGGACCTTCCATGGACAGCTGTGTGCCATTCCTAATCCTGTCCAGTCAGTTAAACTTACCATAGGTGGAACTCCAAAAAAGGTGTAGAAACATCTCAATGATGATCAATAGAATGGGATTCACCTGAGCCAAATTTCAAGTGCCATAGCAAAGGCTCTGACCACTTGTGTCAACATCAGAACATTAGAACAATCTAGACAAGAACAGGCCATTAAATAGGCCACACAAGCCACACTTAAATCTTTTAAATAACATTAAGTCGATTTTGCAAAGGTCCTAAAGCCCTGCTGTCTACCACACTACTTGGTTTCTTATTTCATGTGTCTGTGATTCTCTGTGGAAAGAAAAGCTTCCTAATGTTTGTGTGAAATTTCCCCTTAACACATTTCCAACTGTGTCTCAGTGTTCTTGATGAACTAATTTTAAAGTCACCGTCTCGATCCACTGGACTAATTCCCTTTATAATTTTAAATACTTCAATCATGTCTCTGCTTAATCTTCTTATGTTTAAAATGTAAAGGCTCAGCTCTTTCCTCATAATTCATCCCCTGTAGCCCTGGAATCAGCCTAGTCGCTCTTCTCTGGACCTTTTCTAGTGCTGCTATGTTCTTTTTGTAGCCTGGAGACCCAAACTGCACCCAGTACTCCAGATGAGGCCTCACCAGTGTGTTATAAAGCTTGAGCAGAACCTCCTGTGACTTGTACTCCACACATCAGGGCGCTACTGTATATAACCTGGCATTCTGTTAGCCTTCTTATTGGCTTCTGAATACTGTCTGGAAATTTATAGTGTCAAGTCCACTATGACTCCTAAATCCTTCTCATAAGGTGGACTCTTGATGTTCAGACCACCTGTTGTATATTCAAACCTAATGTTTTTACTTCCTCTGTGTAATACTTTGGATTTACTGACATTAAGTCTGCCACAAATCTTCCCAAATATATATGATAGTTCAGTTTTCCATCTTCCAGACTTCCCTATCCCAGGCCAATTCTACTAGCTCTTCCGGGGGACTCCCGAGGCGTTCCTAGGCCAGCTGAAAGACATAGCCCCTCCAGTGTGTCCTGGTCTTCCCCAGGGCCTCCTCCTGGTTAGACGTGCCCGGAACACCTCACCAGGGAGGCATCCAGGAGGCATCCTGATCAGATGCCCGAACCACCTCATCTGACTCCTCTCAATGCGGAGGAGCAGCGGCTCTACTCTGAGCCCCTCCCGGATGACTGAGCTTCTCACCCTATCTTTAAGGGAAAGCCCAGACACCCCACGGAGGAAACTCATTTCAGCCGCTTGGATTCGTGATCTCGTTCTTTCGGTCACTACCCATAGCTCATGACCATAGGTGAGGGTAGGAACATAGATCGACTGGTAAATTGAGAGCTTTGCCTTACGGCTCAGCTCCTTTTTCACCACGACAGACCGATGCAGAGCCCGCATCACTGCGGACGCTGCACCGATCCGCATGTCGATCTCACGCTCCATTCTTCCCTCACTCGTGAACAAGACCCCGAGATACTTGAACTCCTGCACTTGAGGCAGGATCTCGCTCCCAACCCTGAGAGGGCACTCCACCCTTTTCCGACTGAGGACCATGGTCTTGGATTTGGAGGTGCTGATTCCCATCCCAGCCGCTTCACTCTCGGCTGAGAACTGATCCAGAGAGAGCTGAAGATCATGGCCTGATGAAGCAAACAGGACAACATTATCTGCAAAAAGTAGTGACCCAATCCTGAGCCCACCAAACCGGACCCCCTCAATGCCCTGGCTGCACCTAGAAATTCTGTCCAAAAAAGTTATGAAAACAATCGGTAACAAAGGGCAGCCCTGGTGGAGTCCAACTCTCACCGGAAACAGGTTCGACTTATTGCCGGAAATGCAGACCAAGCTCTGACACTGGTTGTACAGGGACCGAACAGCCCTTATCAGGGGGTCCATCACCCCCCACAGGACTCCCCGAGGGACACGGTTGAATGCCTTTTCCAAGTCCACAAAACACATGTAGACTGGTTGGGCAGACTCCCATGCACCCTCAAGAACCCTGGCAAGGTTGTAGAGCTGGTCCACTGTTCCGCGACCAGGACGAAAATCAAAACACTGTTCCTCCTGAATCCGAGGTTCGACTATCCGATGGACCTTCCTCTCCAGAACCCCTGAATAGACTTTTCCAGGGAGGCTGATATGTGTGATCCCTCTGTAGTTGGAACACACCCTTCGGTCCCCTTTCTTAAAGTGTCAATCCAGAGGCACTATCCCCAATGTCCATGCGATGTTGCAGAGGCGTGTCAACCAAGACAGTCCTACAATATCCTGAACTCTGGGCGTATCTTATCCACCCCCGGGGCCCTGCCACCAAGGAGTTTTTTGACCACCTCGGTGACCTCAGTCCCAGAGATGGGAGGGCCCACCTCCGAGTCCCCAGGCTCTGCTTCCTCATTGGAAGGCATGTTAATGGTATTGAGGAGGTCTTCAAAGTACAAATCCCCCCCCCCCCCCCCCCCCCAGCCCATAATGTCCCAAGTCGAGATCAGCAGCACACCATCCCCACCATACACAGTGTTGACACTGCACCGCTTTCCCCTCCTGAGACCAGAATCTCCTCGAAGCCGTCTGGAAGTCATTCTCCTTGGCCTCCCCAAACTCCTCCCACGGCCGAGTTTTTGCCTCAGCAACCACCGAAGCCGCATTCCGCTTGGCCTGCCTCTAGCACCCCCTCCAGGGACTCCAAAATGGGTTGGTACTCCAGACTGCTGTTCGGCGCATACGCACAAACAACAGTTACGACCCATTCCCCCACCTGAAGGCAGAGGGATGCTACCTTCTCATCTACTTGGGTGAACCCCAATGAACAGGTACCAAGTCGTCGGGCAATAAGTATGCCCACACCTGCTCAACTGCTTGACAGTCTGGAGTACCCACCCTTTTTGGAGTCCCTGGAGGGGGTGCTAGAGGGCACACCTTCTCTGGACTCCCTCGTCCTGCTGGGAGACTTCAATGCTCACGTGGGCAATGACAGTGAGACCTGGAAGAGCGTGATTGGGAGGAATGGCCCCCCCGATCTGAACCCGAGCAGTGTTTTGTTATTTCAGTTTTTTATTTTAATAAGTTTGCAAACATTCCTAAAATCCTGTTTTTACACTGTCATTCTGGGGTATTGAGTGTTGTTTGATGATGGACAAAATTAAGTTAAGTTAAATTCTTATTAGTCTTTGCTTAGTCATAGCCCTAGACAATGGTGAAGTTTTTTACCCCCTGTAAGTTAATAAGAGATAGAATTTTCTTGCTATAACTAAGATACAGTATATTAATTGAGTCAGTTGTTGTTCAGAACAGGTCCCAGTGCACAGGGACTTAAAAGACCTGTTTTCAACATAGAAATAGGATAGCATACAGTTTTCCGACCGTTTTGAAATGGTCCAGAAACTTTTAGAAGTGATTTGTAATGATTAGAAATGTAATAAGATTAAAATTTGAACAGAACATCTCTTAAACAAGAACTCGTTTTTGCTATTTTAATTTTTTCTCTTTTATTAACTGTTTTACTTTGAATTTTAATAAAACTAAAGATATTTTGTCTGTGGAATCATTTCGATGTGTACAGCTTTTGTTGAATCCCATTTTTTATGCTAGAGCTGCTGAACTTTGGTAATTTTGAGAAAAAACACAGCTACACTGTATGTGTAACAGCTCACAATCCATTCATAATGCTTGTCATAATCTTAAGTGTTTCACATCAGGTTTTGTACTTCCTTCACTTTTACCTTGTGTTTCTGCAAAGTATCACGGTACACTGCATCTGTTCTTCTTTAAGTACTTACTGTAAGAGAACCTCCGAGTATTCAGCATCACCGTCAATTGAAGATGACATGCCATTCATAAAGCAGCATGGGCAAATAAAACACATAGATTATATAATGAAGAAAAATATTAAGCATAAAATAAAGATGAATGAGTGAGGTAGCAATCATTTCGGAACCTAACTAACTAAATGCATTAGACAGCTTGAAATAAAAAAGGCACATAGTGCAGTTGGTGGATTTTGTGCAAAGCCCATGCCAGATGGCTAACTGGTATAGCGGTAGCCATTAATTAGATGTGATCAAATGTCAACTCTTAAAATGGATTAGCCTCCCAGCCCTTTATGCCTTTAAGAATGAAGCTATTTAAATGCAGCTGTTTGGCAAAGATGAAGCTCCGAAGGAGTTGCCAAGAGGCAGATTCCCAGCAATCTACATAATGGTAATGACCAGAGCCAATTAATAAAGTTTTAAGGGTGAATTCAATTATGAATCTGTTCATGCCATTTTAAACTCTAATCGCACTTCATGATGCATAAGCAAATGGAACCTTTTAAATATAAGGAGGGACTGATTAGCCGGTAGCATTTATACTGAAAATACAGTGATGTGGTACTTGTGGATTATTTTATGAAAGTATTTCATAACAGCTTACTTTGAAATTATTACAACTAATAAGACAATGCCATATTCTTTAGAATTGGAACAGTTGTTCAGTGTTTAGGGCTGACAGATTACCCAACATCCTACATGTAAATGCTCTTATTACAGGTATATTTTTCGATATGTTCAAACGTAGAATACACATTTTGCAGTGGTATGTGGTGTACATTACTGTTTATGGTATATAACTTTAGTATGGATGCTATTAACAGACTTTTTATATTGTCATTTTTTAAATTTTAATACATTTGTCAGGTTATGGGCAAAAAACACAAAACATGTTGAACGTTGTCCAGTACTTAATAAGGAGAATGATCCATATTAAATAAAAATCAAGAAAAAAAATTGTGAAGTACTGCATCTCCTCTCTCTTTTTATAAAATGATGGTGGGGTTCAGGAGTGGTCCCATACCAGAAAGACATCACAACTTAGGTAAGGGTTAGGATAAGTATATGTATAACAGGTATAATAGGTGCTATATCAATGCCTGACCTGACACAGACAGACACGGGAGGCAAACTTATAAAACAAATAAATGTTTTATTTTTGGCACAACGCTGTCCCAAACCACAATGGCACAATCACCACAATACTATTTCTCTTTTTCTCCTCCACTCCTCTCTGGCAAGCTTAGTCCCTCTCCTCCCGACTCTGGCTCCCAGAGTAGTGTCTGCTGGTCCCTTATATAGCTCACCCAGAAGTGCTCTAGGTGCTCGTTGACCCACTTCTGGCAGCACTTCCGGGTGTGGCGGAAGAACAAACCCACACAGGCTCAGGGACAGTTGCGGCACATTCAAGAGGTTCAAGATTCAAGAGCATTTATTGTAATTTCATCCATATACAGTAGTACAGCATACAGTGAAACGAAACAACGTTCCTCCAGGATCATGGTGCTACATAAAACACAGGACAACGAAGAATCCACAACACATGACATAAAGACACATAATATATAACAAGGTGCATATGAGTCAAATGTGCAAACATGTGCATCCATGTGCAACACTGCAGAACAGAACACATACAGTATATCAGATATCAGACCGGTCCATGAGTGTTCAGGAGTCTGACTGCTTGGGAGAAGAAACTGTTACACATTCTGGTGGTGAGGGCCCGAATGCTTCGGTACCTTTTTCCCAGTGGCAGGAATGTAAACAGTGAATGTGAAGGGTGTGTTGGATCATTCACAATACTGGTGGCTTTGCGGATGCAGCGTGTGGTGTAAATGTCCATGATGGAGGGACGAGAGACACCGATGATCTTCTCAGCTGTCTTCACTATCTGTTGTAGGGCTTTGCGCTGCCTGACCGTGCAATTTCCAAACCAGACAATGATGCAGTTGCTCAGGATGTCCTCTACGGTTAGAATAGCTGGTGGAAGGTGGGCTTTCCTCAGCCTACACAGGAAGTAGAGCCGCTACTGGGCTTTCTTGGCTAAAGAGCTGGTGTTGTGGGACCAGGTGAGGTTCTCTGCCAGGTGGACACCCAGGAATTTGGTGCTATTGACGACCTCCACAGTTGAGCCGTCAATGTTCAGTGGCAGATGGTCACTCTTAGTCTTCCTAAAGTCAACAATCATCTCTTTTGTTTTGTCTACATTCAGAGACAGGTCATTGGCTTTACACCAGTCCGTTAACCGTTGCACCTCCTCTCTGTATGCTGACTCATTGTTGTTGCTGATGAGACCCACCACAGTTGTGTCATCGGCGAATTTTATGATGTGATTAAAGCTGTGCGTTGCTGCACAGTCATGAGTCAGCAGTGTGAACAGTAATGTACTGAGCACACAACCTTGAGGGGCTCCAGTGCTCAGTGTGGTAGTTCTGGAGATGTTGTTTCCAATCCTTACTGACTGAGGTCTCTCAGTCAGGAAGTCCAGAATCCAGTTACAGAGGTAAATGTTCAGTTCCAGCAGGCTCAAGTTTTCCATCAGCTGTTGAGGAATGGTCGTGTTGGCGGCACCCCTAGATCCCAACAGGGCTGTAACAAACTCCAATTTCCATGAAGCCCTGTGGGAGTCCGAGGTATCGCTGCCATCCAGGGGGGCTGCCATCTAACGTTCCGGGAGAGGTGATGCTCTGACCATACTTGCTCCCCCAGTCCTTCCAAAGCAGAGGCATCCCAGCTAGGCAGGGGCCCCAGCCACCCATGACAGTATGTGCACATATATAATATATTGATATATTTGAAACAAATTAAATTGATTTGTTTCGAACCTATTTTTGAAAAAACAGAGTTATTTGTGTGGAATGTTATTTGATTTTAATAAAATCAATAAAATCAAAAAAATATTGATATGTTATCATTAAATAACATAACCTATAAAAGATATGATAAAGATAAGAAGCACATTCGACAAAGAAAAAACAAATGCAAAAATTTAATCTGTGTCCCTCTGGGCTTTCCAGTACTCATCAAGGGTGTCTATTCAAGTACAGTGGATTCAGAAAGTATTCAGACCCCTTCACGTTTTTCAAATTTTAATATTGTACTAAATTTATTTATTTATTTTCACATCAAGCAACACTTAATACTCCAAAATGACAACATGAAACAGAATTTTGGAAAGATTTGCAAACAGAAACCTGAAATCTCACATCGACACAATCATTCAGACCCTTCACTTATTACTAAATTGAAGCCCCTTTGGCCGAAATTCCAACTTGGAGTTTCCTTGTGTATGACACAAAAAGATTCACACATTGGGATTTGGGAATTTTCCGCCCTTCTTCTCTGCAGATCCTCTCAAGATCTGTTAGGTTGGATGGTGATTGTTTTGTTTTGTGCTTGCAGTCAATGCCTCGTTGGAAGGTGAACCTTCAGCCCAGTCTGAAGTCCAGAGTACTCCTTGAGGATACTTCTGCACTTTGCTCTGTTCAGCTTTCCCAGAATTCAGACCCTTTACTCAGTCTTTAGTTGAAGCCTCTTTGCCAGTGATTCCAGTCTGGAGTCTTCTTGGGTATCATACAACCAGCTTCTTACATATGGATTTGGGGATTTTCTTCCATTTTTCTCTGCATATCCTCTCAAGCTCTATCAGTTAGATGGATGGCCGCCTGTGTACAGCAATTTTCAGGTCTTTTCATATTGAGTTCAATTCCAGGCTCTGATTGGACAACTCAAGAACATTCACAGAGTTGACCCTAAGCCACTTGTGTGTTGTCTTTGGTTTGTGCTTAGGGTAATTGTAATATTGGAAGGAAAACATTTATACCAGTCAGAGATCTATAGTGCTATTGAACATGTTTTCCCTGAGGATTTTCTGGTAGTTTCCCTCCACCCTAACTAGTCTTCAACTCCCTGAAAGACAACCCCACAGCATGATGCTACCACCACAATTCTTCACCATTGGAATGATATTGCACAGGTGATGAGCAGTACCTGGTTTAGTTCAAATGTGGCACTAATCGTGCTTTTCTTAATAACAGAGATTCTTGTTTCTCACTTTCTAAGGGTGTACTCACACTGACAATTCATTCCGTGCCCGAGCACGTTTGTCCACATGTAACCCCGCAAAGTCTAGTTCATTTGACAAGTGTGATCGTTCCATGCAAGGCCAACTGTACTGTGCCCTGGCCCTCTTGGAAGAAGCACTAGTCAGTAGCATTCAGGAACAGTGTGATCGCTAGACGTGCCCAAGCACGGAAAACAGACATGACATCAATGATGCAACAGGTCAGATAGTGCGATTCTCATTTCATTCATTATCTTTTGAGTTAAAAACAGGTTTTAATTCTCACCTTATTCATGAATGTGAATTATAGTTGGCAAGAAAAGCTGCAAATTCCTTCTGTAATATCATTTGTCACCATAAAAATGCAGCACAATTAATAGCAAAACAATGCGCTGCACACTCAACAAATCTGCAAGGGGGTAGAGCATTATCCTGCCCTACACGACTCCAAAACAACCATAAAATAAGTAAAACCATTTTGACATGCATGCTATCACACCGTGTTCGGATCTTTTTTGGCTTTACACAAAGTCGCATGGTCATGATAAAAGTGTGCCCGGGCCCAGAATGTTAAGTGCAGTGTGAATGCAGGCCAGCAGGGGATTAGGGAGGAGGGACAATCGCACTTGGGTATGGTATGGAACAAACGTACCTAGTGTGACTACACCCTAATAGTCTTTTAGATGCCTTTTTACAAACTCCAAGCAGATTTCAATGTGTTTTTTTTACTGAGGAGAGGCTTCTGTCTGGTCACTCTATCATAATAATAATAATTCATTACATTTAGCCCAGATTGGTACAATGGAGGAGGTGGCCTTCTGGAAGTGTCTCCCCTCTTCACATGTGTTCATTGGAGCTCAGCCAGATTCTGTCATGTGTCAAGGCCCTCGTCGCACAATTGCTCAATTTGACCTGGTGGCCAGTACTAGGAAGTTGTTCCAAACTTCTTCTATTGAAGAATTATGAATTAAACTTCTCTTAGGAACCTTCAATGCTGCTGAAATTCTTTTGTAATCCTCCCCAGATCTGTCACTGAAAACAATTATGTCTCTAAGCTCTGTAGGGAATTCCTTTAACAAAATGGTTTGGATTTAGCTCAACTGTCAGAGCTCATATAGATATGTGCCCTTACTAACCATGTCCAGCTAATGAATTGACCACAGGTGGACTCCAAAAAAGGTGTAGAAATAATTTGATGATAATAAATGGAATGGTTAGACCTGAGCCAAGGCTAAGAATCTGAATACTTATTTTTCTAATACAGTGGAACCTCGGTTTGCGAGTAACTTGGTTTAAGGGTGTTTTGCAAGACGAGCTAAAATTTTTAATAAATTTTGACTTGATAAACGAGCGAGGTCTTGCAATACGAGTAGTATGTATACGCTTTGTCTGCTGAACGTCATGTGATCATAACTGAGCTGATGGTTCTTCTCTCTCTCTCTCTTGCTGCGGGACTGTGGGCAATCGTCTCCTATTCTCCGTCTGAGTCGGCGTGTCTCAATCATATAGTCAACATCCGTACGAGCATATACTGTTCACTACAAAATTGTGACTGTGTGTGTGTGTGTGTGTGCGCGTGCACATGCGTGCGTGTGTGCTGTGACGTGCGAGTCCCCGTCTTGCACCCCGAAACACAAAGCTGAGTCTCAGTACTTTAGCAACACCAGCTTTATTCAGCTTGAAACAGCAACAGTGCGATTATTTATTGTAGCGGATCTGTCACTCTCCTATACACAGACACAGCAGTCAGGCAGGGTTGTGGCCAAGTAGTACTGTTCCCTGCGCATTTATAATGTTCCTTGTTCCTTGTATCACCCATCGACGGCAGGCGCTTATAGCACGTCTGCGATCTTTTCGGATTCGCTTTTACGGCGAACTGCTACAGCACCGAGAGACTGCGATTGCTTTGGGACGCTCTTCCGTGTGTCGTCCCGTTGGGTGGAATCCCACAAGAGTTTAGAAACTCACTCACACCAGCCATAATTCTTTTCAAAGGTAAAGTGCAGGTTAATTTGTTTTATGTATTTTTACTTTATATTTTGTATTAATAATTTTTATATGAATAGTTTTGGGTTGTGGAACGAATCATCTAAGTTTCCATTATTTCTTATGGGGAAATTCACTATGATATACGAGTGCTTTGGACTGCAAACACGTTTCTGAAATGAATTATGCTCGCAAACCAAGGTTCCACTGTATCTTATATATAAATGTATATGCGTGGAAGTGTGTGTGTCTGTCAGCATGTAGCTCAAAGAGCCGGCAAGGCAGCCCCAAGTTAACGAGTTGGAAGAAGAAAGAAGTATGAGGCTACAGCATGAAGCTGAAAGAAAGCGACTCCATCGCCAATTTGAAACCGCTGAGGAAAGACAAACGAGAGAGAGAAACTTGCTTAACCGCTGATACAAAAAGAGGGGCGAGCACATCCGTAAAATGAACCCACCGACTCTGCATTTCAAATAATTTCAATAGTTTCTAGGAGCCTGGGCTTTTTATAGCATGGGCTTATGCAGCTAGTTTTTAATAAATCTACCAAAATTTCTAAAAACCTGATTTTGCTTTGTCATTCTTGGATATTTAGTATTGCTTGATGGGGGGATAAAATGAATTTAAGCAATTTTAGCATAAGGCTGCAACATAAAAAAATGTGAAAAGGTGTGTATATTACTACAGTGTCCCTTTGCACATTCCAGGCTACATCTTTCTCATACTATGACTTCTGTTTCCTCTTTGCCAGAATAGCTCTTGCTTTATCTCCTTTCCTGTGCTGAATCAGTGATGAATGGTTACCAAAATAACCAGTGGTAAGTCATAACCAGGAAGTCAAAAAGAACAAAACAGATACCCATGACTCAATATGTGTAACAAATATTGTATACAAATAGAGAGGGCTAACTACAGTCAAAATGTTCATCTTAAAATGTAATCAAAAAGCAAGGCTTGTAATTCAGTAATTAGAAGTTTTTCAAAACAACAAATGAATACAAGTTGTATGATTCAGGTTGGATTCAATGAAGGACAATCAGGGAGTGAACAATGTGGCCTTTATAGTCTGGACCTAGAATATGTAATTCACCACATACTTCCCGCTGATGTCATTCCATGATTCTACACTTATGGAGGTGTATTGATAAGGGGGGAGAGAGACAGAGGAGAGGAGTTAGGTGGTGTACTTTGTTTTTTGGTTTAAAGAGAATTGTCTGCAACTTAACATTAGCAAAACCAAGGAGCTGATTACTGACTTTCACCACACTAAAGAGCCTCCATATCCAGTCACTATTCAGGTGGTGGATGTAAAGGTGGTCCACTCCTACAAGTACTTGGGAGTCCACATTAATGACAGGTTGGACTGGTCCTGTAACACAGAGGAACTATAAAAAATGACAAAGCAGGCTTTTCTTTCTTAGGAGACTGTGTTCCTTTAATGTGAGAAGTGACATCCTTCATATTTCTACAACTCTGTAATGGCCAGTGCAATTTTCTACGCTGCAGTGTGCTGGGCTGGTAACATCACTTCAAGAGAGGCCCACCGAATCAAAAAACTAATTACAAGGGCAAGCTCACTTATGGGACACACTCTGAAGACCTTGAAGGTAGTAGAAAAGTAGAAATTGAAAACCAAAACTGAGTGCTATTATGAACAATGCCACACATCCTCTCTTATATGCGAACACTGAGTAGGACATAAGAAATTTGACAAATAAGAGGAAACTATTCAGTCCATCAAGGCTACTTGTTTAGCTAATAGATAAGCTGTCCCAATATCTCATCGAGATACCTCTTAAAGGAAGTACTTTCAGCCTGCAAAATTATTCTGTAAATGTTTATCAATAAATGCTACAGGGCCTCCTTTATAACAACAGCAATACACCTGCATTAGGCCTCACTGGGACTGGGACTGCTGGGGCAGATGTTTTCTTTCTTTTTAGTCACTCTGATGTGTGTTCAGCTCATAATGTGTGTTTTGTCTTGGCAGAGTAATATATTACTCTACATTCCCCTTTTTGTATTATTAATATGTAACCTTTGTCACAATGTCTCAGATCTCCTAGACTTAGCACTGTTTATAAGGTATTGTACTGCATACCTTATCCCCACCTTCCTTTCTACATTTATAATCTCAGGCAATTAGGCGTATTAAAAGACAAGCAGGAGTTAAGTTACAATTTAAACAATGTATTATTGATAATATTCATAAATAATAACAATATGCAAAGTATATTTGAATATTGGCAACCATACAACCTGATAAATGGTGATGTGTAGTTTTAGATGGCACACAGACTCGTTAGTTACTTAAAATGTCTCTAGTTAAGGCATCATTTGTGGTCTCCTTTCTTCAGAACAGGCCGCATGCCTGTCTCAATATGGCTGCCGAGCTGTGCTCTTAATTGTGTTGTCCTTTTCAGTTCATGGTGTGTGAGATGCTCCTTCATCAGTTTGGTAAGAGAGAGAGCAAGGTAAAGCAAGCAAATTTATATGTTTTCTGTCCAACCCCCAGAGCCAATAGGGCGTCATGGTACTTAAAGGCTTTTGATACAAGCCAGTTCCAAACAGCCATACTTCAGACCAATGAGGGAACAGAAAACCTTCACACTTGCCCTCCAAACCATATGTTAAGGTAAAGCTTGGCAGTTAGGCAGCCTGGCTTTCCTGTGGGGGTTGACTGAGAGACTTTAGCAGAGAAACACTTGCCAAACTGGTTTGAGGCACTTCCCCCAAACCCTGTCATAAAATTACCCTAAAAGGGGGGAAGAGGTTCTTAAACCATCAAACCATTGCTGTTATTATCAATAATGTAACACTAATATTACACTGCTTTGTCTAAGCTACAAATAAAGACATACAAAATATTTATCAACTTGTATGCAAAATTTCACATCACAACAATATCTATCTATCTATCTATCTATCTATCTATCTATCTATCTATCTATCTATCTATCTATCTATCTATCTATCTATCTATCTATCGCAACCATTCACAAATACTCCTTAAAATGGGGGCACCCACAAGAAAAACAACATAGCATTGCTGGAGAACACTACTAATTTTCAGCATTGCAAAAAAATATCAGGAACTGTAACCAGAGCTGAAAAAAATATGCAGTACTATAATTTGTGAGTATACTGTAGTTCTTTTTTAAAAGTCTTATGCTTAGCACACACATGGAAAGCAGTAGATGAAGGGCAGTGACTGGTCCAAGTACCTGTCTGTAACAATCTGATAGAAAAAGGCAGAATGGGTTAAGGAGGCTAATCTTACATAGCATTGGTCAATAGAATCTGCAAATAGATAACTGAATGTGCTAAATTAGTCTTTAATCCATACATATTATGCGTCACTGGAAAGTGTGTGTATAAACACGTCAGGCAGCCTCAAAGCTAGAAGGCCTGTCGGCACAGATGTGACGTCGACTCTGTGCCAAGAAAAATGCCTCCAGGCTCTGCTGAAAGATGGAAAATGCAGTTGTCAAAGCTCCGATGAATGAATGTAAAAATCTTCAGCTTTATGTATTTATAAAATTATTATGCTGCAATGTACGTATATATTAGGAGTGAAAGCTGTATTTTAAAGCAAGTTAAATATATCCTTTCTTTTGTACCATATTTTACTTGGTTTAATATCTCTGCATTTTTACTGGGAATGAATATCTACCAGTTCAAAGTATGAGCTGCAATTCAAAAAAGAACACATTCCTGGGGAGCATGTGCCCCTGTCAAATAATAGAAGCAAAATAGTTGTGATTTTTAATAGAAATATTTGTGGGAATCCTTAACCTCTTAAATTCCCAAAAGTCTAAAATATTTTTGAGTTCAAGAAGTTTTTAAAAAATCAACAACTAGAGCCAATTTCCCAACTCCAATGTTGTCCAACTGAGGAGATGGAGGCCCTAGTAAAGTCAGTCCCAGTAATTCTCGCACAACTTCCAAGTGCCAGGAAGCACTCCCACAGAGACTCCTACAAATAACACAATTCCCAAGAGCCTCTGTGGGAACCGAACCACTACAGCAGGCACTGACTCATGCCAGTCTTGTAATAGAGAAAGAATGTTAACTTAAAAGTTCTTTATATAAATTAAAACTTAAATTAGATGTGGGCCATTGGAAGATTTTAAGAATTGATGGTTAGTATTTTCCTTATTTTGTATGTTTGCGTTCACTTAAAATTTATATTAGCAGTACCATATTGCACACAACTGACATCACTATGGCAATATTTAAGTTACTTTAAAAATAAAAAGGGCAACTTTGTGTGACAGTGCCTAGAACTTCAACCTCATGAAATCTGTGCCTTGGGATTAA
Source organism: Erpetoichthys calabaricus (assembly GCF_900747795.2). Classification (NCBI taxonomy): domain Eukaryota; kingdom Metazoa; phylum Chordata; class Cladistia; order Polypteriformes; family Polypteridae; genus Erpetoichthys; species Erpetoichthys calabaricus. The sequence goes on along the minus strand of NC_041397.2, from coordinate 293,334,772 downwards.
TTGTAGGTTGGCCTTCTTTCTCCACAGGCATTACTTCAGTCATTCATATTATAGCATGCGGCCAGGGCTCTTGCCCGGCTGGGACGCTGCCATGCTGGGAGGTCTGGGGGAGCAAGCATGGCCAGCGCGTTACCTCCCCCGGGGATTCTAGATAGTAACTACCCTGGGTTGCAGAAGTGCCTCAGACTCCTGCAGGGCTGCATGGGAGTTGAAGTGTGGTACAGCCTGTTTGGATCCGCAGGTGCCGCCAGAGCTCAGCAGGTGCTGCTGAGCCCTTATGGGCAGTTCTTCCACCACACCAGGAAGTGCTGCCGGAAACGAGTAATCAAGCACCTGGAGCACTTCCGGGTGTGTTATAAAAGGAGTCAGCAGCCACTACTCGGGGAGAAAGAGTTCGGGAGGAGGAGTGATGAAACTTGACCCAAAGAGTGAAGGTGGAGAAAGATAAAGAGAAGGAAGAAACATATGGTATTGTCCTGTGCTTGTGCTGGGACTGTGTTATACTTGTGAGAAATGGGGTAGGCGTTTCCCACAAGGGAAAAAGAAAAAATAAAACTTGTGTGCCGTGAACTTGTGTCCCACGTGGGTCTGTGTCGGGTTCAGCTGGCGGTGCCAGCCTGGTGGGCCACAATATCTATGTGTGTGTGTATCTGCATGTGTGATAATCTTAAAGTGCGAAAGTAGACCAACCTAGTAACAGACATGGGAATTCCTACAGAAACCCACAGTAACACAGTTGTTGTTATTTTATTTTTATTTTTTGGAGAAAAAAAAAAACTGCTTTGAATTAATAGCGCTAGACATCTCATTTAAATGTTTGTATTAATTGCATTAGTGATGGCCTACAGGAGGTCTTATCTGATTCATTAAAGTAACAGCTGCTTTTATTTTATTTTTTTTTCTCTAAGTAGCACTCGAGCCTCAAGGTTGTTGTTTAAGGAACGCTTTACCAATAGTTGACAATAACCATGCAACGGCAAACACTTTTTAAATAATCCTTTTTTATTTTAATCCCAAAAGCATCTACTGATGGTTTTGCCTGCAGTGTACTTAAAGAATATTAGATGTGTTTGATGTTTAGAGATATAAATTAAAAAAGAATATGATTTATCTGAGCATTTGTATTCTTCGTATCCTTTATTAGGCACACAGATTTTACAGAAGTGCTGCAATACCTTCTAGCCTCTGACCATGTAGCACCAGTTCAGGGCATGTTGACTAGACATGATTTGCCAGGATTATGAATGAGTCCCTTTGATCTTGTGGGTAGAAACGCCAATGACAGATGTTCAGACAGACTGACGAATTAACTTCTTCTTCAAGCAATATGTGAGTCTTGAGTGAAACCTTGATGGCATTATATAATGCCTTTCATTTAGCAATTAATGCATCTCAAAGTTGTCATGTGTGATAAAAACTCCATTTTTATTTTTATTTATTTTTTTTAATGTTATTAATTTTAACTATTCATACAAATCGAATGGGGTAAAACTTAAGGCTTGTAAACATACCTAAATTGATGAGTTTAATAGGCTAGTAGAGATGAATGGAGAAGAAAAAGAAATATGGAGATAATTGCTTCCTCTGTGCTTTAAGAGTTTATTCTAAACTATTATTGATTATATCCTGCCAGGTTTTAAAAAAATTCTGTATAGATCCTCTAACTGAATATTTGATTTTTTCCAATTTCAAATAGTATAAAACATCGGTTACCCACTGACTTAAAAGAGGACAGTTAGGATTCTTCCAGTTTAGCAAAATAAGTCTGCGTGCCAAAAGTGTAGTGAATGCAATCACCATTTGTTTGTCCTTCTCCAATTTAAACCCATCTGGAAGAACACCGAACACAGCTGTTAATGGGTTAGGTGGGATTGTGACACCAAGGCTGTCTGAAAGGCACTTAAAAATTTTGGTCCAAAATAATGTTAATTTGGTGCAGGCCCAAAACATGTAACCCAGTGAGGCTGGGACTTGATTGCAGCGTTCGTGTTTGCCCTGGAAACATTTTGGACACTTTTAGGCGAGACAGATGAGCTCGATATATAATTTTGAGTTGAATAACTGTATGCTTTGCGCATATGAAGCTAGAGGGAAGTCTCTGCATTGCTACTTTCCACTCCCTTTCTGATAAATTGATTAAGAGATCTTTTTCCCATTGTCCTCTTGGATCTTTGAAAGGGAGAGACTAAAATAATTTTATATATTGCAGAGATGGTGTCTAAGTCCTTGAAATTGAGCAATATTTTTTCCAGCATGGACAATGGTGCAAGATGAGGAAAATCGGGCAGGTTCTGTTTAACAAAGTTCATAATTTGAAGATAGTGAAAGAAATGAGTAGCTGGAAAGCTCAATTTGGAATGTAATTGTTCGTAGGATGCAAAGATGTTGTCTATATAAAGATCTCTGAGCAATTTAATCCCAAATTTTTTCCAGATATTAAAAACTGCATATGTTTGCGAGGGTTGAAAGAGGTGGTTCTCTTGCAGAGGTGCCACAGATAAAAACTTCTCCATCTTAAAATGCTTTCTACATTGGTTCCAATATTCTGAGTGAGTGAAGCACAATTGGGTTATTAGTATATTGGCGATAACTTGCATTTATTGGGGCACAAAGCAGGGAATATAAAGAAGTACTGCAGGATTTTACTTCTATTGCGGACCAAACCTGTGTATGTTCATCTATTTATGTCCAGGTTTTTATAGCTTGTATGTTTGCTGCCCAGTAATAAAACTGAAAGTTAGGTAGAGCCATGCCACCTTCTGCCTTAGGTCTTTGTAGGGTCGCTCTTTGGATAGATTTGAGTTCCAAATAAATGAAGTTATTGTTGAATCTAATTGCTTAAAAAATGATTTATTGATGTATATTGGAATGTTTTGAAATAAAAAAGAAGCTTAGGAAGAGTATTCATCTTAACAACGTTAATTCTTCCAGCTAGAGTGAGATGAAGGGTTGACCATCTATGCAAGTCTTGCTTAATTTTTTCCAAACAGACGGCGACATTTTGTTGATAAAGAGCTTTGTGTTTACTTGTGGTTTTTACCCCGAGGTATTTAAACTGATCTGCTATGGTAAAAGGTAGGGTGTCTAATCTAATATTATATGCTTGAGAATTCACTGGAAAAAGTACACTTTTATTCAGATTAATTCTGAGACCAGAGATCTTTTGAAATTCTGTAAGTGCTGTTAAGACTGCAGGCACAGAATTTTGTGGGTCTGATATATACAGTACCATATCATCTGCATATAGAGAAATTTTCTGTTCCAGTCCTTCTGTGACAATCCCATTTATCTGATCAGCATTTCGACAGTGAACCACCAGTGGGTCAATGGCGATTGCAAATAGCAGTGGTGACAAGGGGAATCCTTGTCTGGTACCATGTTCTAGTTTAAAGTAGTCTGAACAAATGTTGTTAATACAAACTGAAGCCTCTGGATTGGTATACAGTAGTTTGATCCATGCACAAATATTCGGGTCAAACCCAAATTTCTCTAATGTAGTGAAAATGTATTTCCATTCAATCATGTCAAATGCTTTTCTGCATCCAATGATAATAATATTTCTGGGGTGTTTGACTTTGCTGGTGAGTATATTACATTAAACAGGCGTCGAAGATTGGAGGATAAGTGTCAACCCTTGATAAATCCAGTTTGATCTGATATTACAGAAGGCAGCACTTTCTCCATCCTTTTAGCTATGATTTTGAGAGTATCTTAACATCATTATTCAGAAGTGAAATTGGTCTGTATGATGCACATTGTAAAAAAGTCCTTATTTTGTTTAGGAAAGACAGTGATTAATGCTTGGCGAAAAGTATGAGGTAGAATTTGATTGTCTCTAGCTTCTGTAAATGTTGCTAATAGGAGGGGAGCTAGCTGAGCGGAGAATTTCTTATAAAATTCTGCAGGGTAGCCATCAGGGCCTGCTGCTTTCCCGCCTTGAATTGACTTTATAGCATCTAGTAATTCTGATAGCGCCAGAGGTTTATCCAGTTCCTCCGCACTAAAAGTATCTATTTGTGGTAACTGTAATGTATCTCCCCTCCTTGAACCGCCACCTTATCATGGTGGAGGGGTTTGCGTGTCCCAATGATCCTAAAAGCTCTGTTGTCCGGGGCTTTATGCCCCTGGTAGGGTCACCCAAGGCAAACTGGTCCTAGGTGAGGGATGAGACAAAGTGCAGTTCAAAAGACCTTCTATGATGAACAAAAAATTTGGAAGGCGTTTTTCCTCGCCCAGACGTGGGTCACCGAGGCCCCCCTCTGGAGCCAGGCCTGGAGGTGGGGCTCAATGGCGAGCGCCTGGTGGCTGGGCTTGCACCCATGGGGCTCGGCCAGGCACAGCCCAAAGAGGCAACGTGGGTCCCCCTTCCACCTATGGGAGGAACCAAGGAGGTCAGGTGCAGTGTGAGTTGGGTGGTGGCCGAAGGCAGGGACATTGACGGTCCGATCCTCAGCTACAGAAGCTGGCTCTTGGGATGTGGAATGTCACCTCTCTGAAGGGGAAGGAGCCTGAGCTAGTGCGTGAGGTTGAGAGGTTCCAGCTAGATATAGTCGAGCTCACCTCGACGCACAGCTTGGACTCTGGAACCAATTTCCTTGAGAGGGGCTGGACTCCCTACCACTCTGGAGTTGCCCCCGGTGAGAGGCTCCGAGCAGATGTGGGCATACTTATTGCCCCCCGACTTGGAGCCTGTACATTGGGGTTTACCCCGGTGGACGAGAGGGTAACCTCCCTCCGCCTTCGGGTGGGGGGACGGGTCCTAACTGTTGTTTATGCGTATGCACCGAACAGCTGTTCGGCGTACCCACCCTTTTTGGAGTCTCTGGAGGGGGTGCTAGAGGGCATACCTTCTGGGGACTCCCTCGTACTGCTGGGAGACTTCAATGCTCACGTGGGCAATGACAGTGAGACCTGGAAGAGCGTGATTGGGAGGAATGGCCCCCCCGATCTGAATACGAGCGGTGTTTTGTTATTGGACTTCCGTGCTCGTCACGGATTGTCCATAACGAACACCATGTTCAAGCATAAGGGTGTTCATATGTGCACTTGGCACCAGGACACCCTAGGCCTCAGTTCGATGATCGACTTTGTGGTCGTGTCATCGGACTTGTGGCCACATGTCTTGGACACTCGAGTGAAGAGAGGGGCGGAGCTGTCAAGTGATCACCACCTGGCGGTGAGTTGGCTTCGATGGTGGCGGAGGATGTCAGTCAGGCCTGGTAGGCCCAAATGTGTTGTGAGGGTCTGCTGGGAACATCTGGCAGAGCCCCCTGTCAGAAGTAGCTTCAACTCCCACCTCCGGCAGAACTTCAACCACATCCTGAGGTAGGTGGGGGACATTGAGTCCGAATGGACCATGTTCCGTGCCTCTATTGTTGAGGCGGCTGACCGGAGCTGTGGCCGTAAGGTGGTTGGTACCTGTCGTGGCGGCAATCCCCGAACCTGTTGGTGGACACCGGTGGTGAGGGATGCTGTCAAGCTGAAGGAGTCCTACCGGTCCCTTTTGTCCTGTGGGACTCTGGAGGCAGCTAACAGGTACCGGCAGGCCAAGTGGAATGTGGCTTCAGTGGTTGCTGAGGCAAAAACTCGGGCATGGGAGGAGTTTGGGGAGGCCATGGAGAACGACTTTCGGACAGCTTCGAGAAGATTCTGGTCCACCGTCCGGCGTCTCAGGAGGGGGAAGCAGTGCAGTGTCAACACTGTATATGGTGGGGATGGTGAGCTGCTGACCTCGACTCGGGATGTTGTGGGTCGGTGGGGAGAGTACTTCGAAGACCTCCTCAATCTCACTAACATGCCTTCCAATGAGAAAGCAGAGCCTGGGGACTCAGTGGTGGGCACCGAGGTGCCCAGCCAGGACGCCAAAGTGTGGCGGGGGAAGAGGATTGTCAGGACAGTTTCTTCCCCGGGCCGATAGAAGGCTTCCTCCTTGGTTTCCAGTGGGGTCACGGGTTATGAGCATGGGGGCTCAACCCTGTTGGAACCTGTGGCCACCACCAGGGGGCGCATGGACCTTTGCAGGGCCTTGTTTCATCACACTTCAGCCACACAAGGAGGTGTGGCCGGAAGAGCTCGTTAGGTGCCTTATAAAAAGGAGCCGCCTCACTCCATGAGTGGCCAGAGTCAGGAGGAGAGGACAAAGCCTGAAGAGGCATGGAGGGAGAAGGACTGGCGACAAGAAGGGACTGAATGGTATTACTGGTATTGTGGACTGGTAAAAACTTTAAATAAACGTGTGGAGTGTGGCAAAACTTGTCTCCTGCATGTCTGTGTCTGGGTTAGGGTATTGGTATGTCCCTTAGTGGCTCACAATACCAAAAAAATAGTCCACAGTCCGGGGTCTCATGTATAAATGGTGCATTGGCACAAAAATATTGTGTATGCCTGTTTCCATACTCAGGTTTTAATGGATTCTTTTTTTTTGGATTTTGTTTGGGACTCTTTTGCTTAGGATTGCCATTTTGGCAACTGTGTTGCATTTCTTTTTGCTCTTTTGAGGTATTCTTTATTTTTCAGTTCTTTTGCAACATAAATCATTGACTTTTAAAATATTCTACATTTCCTTTTTTTATTACATTCTGAGAGTTTACTGTTATCCTTCCGCTTGTGGGGTGTTTGTTATATATTTATAGTTGATTTGCCAGCACCCCAATTTTGGGCCTACTCCAGCTGAAGCCAGCAAGCAGCCTTAGGGACCTAGCTGAGTTAAGGTGTGGCTCTGTTGGACAGACCGGTGAAAAATCTGGCTTGTTTGAATGGCAGCTATTTTTTATTTCTTGGAAGAAACTCCAAATTATGAAACTTGGATGATTTAATACCCTTTTTAAAGTGTCACTCAATAGATGAGTGCTGGTACTGAGTCCCCTAAAACTCCTCAGTGGGAGCTGTGTCTTAACAAACCAGCATGGTACACAAAATATATATATATATATATAATATAATAAATACGATATCAGTGAAAAAAAATGACAGTTTCAAATTATCAAGTATAAATTTAAATTTGTAGCAGGAAGTCATAACAAAAATGCATTATGAAGAAAAATCAATCGTATCAGTGAGACAGTGGGTAATGCTATTGGATCATGGATCCAGTGTCCTGGGTTAGAATCTTACACCTGATTGGTGGAATCTGTACAATCCATTAATGTTCCATTTTGGTGATAGAGATAGCCAGAGCCTTATATAAATGTAATGAATTATTATTATTATTATTATTTCTGTTTTTGTTTTAACTGACATCAGATGTCTTGTTTATGGGGTGGCACAAATTAAGATCATTGTGTACTGTTCAGATTTAGTAAATGCTTTATATTGATTTTTTAAGAATATGAGTTGTACTGATAACCTCTGAAGCTCTGATTGTCACGAGAAGACCTCAGGCTTTCTGAAAAGTTCTTGTGTATAATGTGAGGGACAGTTTCTTGTATCTATCTATGTGTGTCATATAGTGAAAACTTAAATACTGTGGTGTTTGACCACTGGACACAGACAGATGGACTCAGAATGTTGCCAAAACGCACACGGTTTATTTTTACTTTTCTGTGCACACAACACCAACACAAATCTCCTCAATACCTCAGTCCTTATCTTTCTTTTCTACACCACCTCCACTCCTCTCCTGCAAGCTCCATCCTCTTCCACCCCGAGTGAAGTGAGGCGGCTCTTGTTATACCATACCCTGAAGTACTCCAGGTGTTCCGAAATTAAGTCCCGGCAGCACTTCCGGGTGTGGCGGAAGTGCTGTGTTTTAAATCCGGCTCCTCTTCTGGCAGCACCTCCGGTTGCTGCAGACCATGGTTCCAGAATTATCCCAGCGACTCCTGGTGGTGGCCACGTAACCCAACAGGTTTGAGCGTTACAGCTCCATGCTCGTGGCCCCGATGTTATCCTTTCCTGTCCTGGCTTGCCCTTTTCTTGGTCCCCTGCTCTCCCAGGCTTCCCAACAGGGCACGATCACCGGCCATCCATCACAATACTTATATTTGCTAATGCCCATGTAATTAAGGCTACAGCCATGACTGGGTCAGAGTATTTGGATTTTATAATGAACTAGCTGCATTACCTGGTTATTCACCCGGAAAATTTCCTAAGACAATCAACCTCAGTTATAGTGCCAAGAGTTAATTGGATAATTCAGAAGTGCTGTGTAACTAACTGAATATTTTTCTGTACACAATATTTGTTATATTTTTTTTCATTTTAATACAAGGGTAAATCAAAAAGAAATGACAATTTTTTGATTATTCGGTAATCACAATGGGTACAAGATGACACATTACAACATGTTCACGATAGCTTATGGGTAGCTTGACTATATAATGGCCAAGATCGATCAAAACAAAAAAACTTAAAACTATATTTCAAAAATAAATGAACTGGAATAGATACCTTAGGGTATAATATCCCCCAAAAAGAAGCCAGGGCCTTCTTAACATATGGGCATGCTGGGAAGCTGCCTGGGGACCCCATGAGCACAGGGGCCCCATGCTAATCTATGTATGTTGTGTAGGTAGGGGCTCCAGTGCACTGCTTTGTCCGGGGGCCTATAATGCTGTTATGACGGCCCTGACAGAAGGAAATGATATTCAAAATATGAACCCCTGACATAACCCCAGTTTCCTCATTGTGAGGCAACAGCAGTACCACTGCACCATCGTGCCACCTCTGACACGTAAGAACATATAAGGATGTTGGCTCAGTATGGAAGTAAAAACCACGACGCAATAAATATTACATTGCTGCTATTTGGATAGTGCTATCATTGAGTAATGTTTCTAAGATCATACTAGAATGGGTATGTCCTTAGAGGTCGCGGCCGGTTAATCACAACACAATGGGATGAAATGTCATCCAGTGCAATGATTCCCCATCTTACTACATGGATTCATAAAACCTTCAAACCTTTATGAAATTCTCCTTTGTTTCGTTTCTCTGGTTTTTGAACTCTACGCCATCCTCCTGACTTTTTGTCTTGTGATTTCTGGATTTGGTTTTCTGTTAGTTGTTCCCCTGGTTCTGACCCTTGCTTTGGTTTTTGATTGAGTTGCCTTTTTAAATCTCATTCCTGCTAGCGTAACAATGTGCCAGGTGCCTCCATGTGAGAAGTGTGCATGTTCTCCTTGTGTCTGTGTGAGTTTCCTCCAGTTGCTTGGGTTTTTGCCACAGTCAAAAGGACATGCACTTTAGATGGATTGCTGATGTTAATTTGTCTACAATGTGCCAGATGCCAAGGTCTTGTTCCCAATTCATAGGCTGGGACAGGCTTTAGCTTGCCTGTGACCCTGCCCTGGATAAATGATTTAGGAAATGGATGGATATAAATGTAAACTTCTTTAATCTGAAACTAAACCAATCACATTTTCCCATAGCAGTATAGTAGATGCTATAATGGCAACGGTTAAGAAACTGAAAAGTAGGTCTCAAACTCAACAATGAGACCTGTTTTCCTGACAGGCATGAAAAATGCTAAGTAAGCCTGGCCCTCACAACAAAAGAAGCACACCCAAAAAGAGACCAAAACTAGGGTTGCCAGACGTCCCTTATATATGGGACATGTCCCATATTTGATCATTTTGTCCCCTGTCCCATACTGACCTTTCAGGGACACTCAGATGTCCCATATTTAGTTCATTTTCAAATTTCATAATAAAAATATATTTTTACTACCTTCTTACGGTACTTAGTTGTAACTTTATAAGTAATTATACTTTCTTATCTCAGATTCTCTTGATGAAAATAACCCAAATGTAATGAGGAAATGAGGTTTGCTGCCTGTTTGCAGGTTGTTCACTTACTATGGTTGGCTGAGGACAGCGACACTCTTACCATTTTGCTCACCAGTTGCGTTGCTGTGCAGTTCTGTATCAGCATTGCAACATACAGCGTCAACAAAGTGTGTTGTTAATGCTTGCCACGGCTCACTTTTTTTCTAACTGCCTGTATTAAATAATAATTAATAATATTTCTCTGTTGTCTGTTGTGAGAGACGGCCGGCAACTCAATCCAGCCGGGACGTCCCAGGATGGGAAGAATGGAGAAGGGCAGTCTTTCCAGGACACTGCCTCCCCCAGGACGCTAGGTGGCAGCTCTCCTGGACAGTAAAAGTACCCTGGATTCTCACAGGGCATCATGGGACGTGGAGTCCATTTTCTCAGCCCTGTTGGGTGCCATGGGTGCCACCATGGGAGCTAATAAAGGACATGGGGACTTCTACCTTTCTTACAACCTGGAAGTACTTCGGAGTCACAAGGACGGAAGCCCACAGTACTTCCGGGATGCTTGAGGAGGATGATGTGGCTTCCGTGACCTAAAAGAAGAGGAGAAACATTTCCGGGTCATGGAATATATAAAGGACTGTTGGAGACCCAGCAAGCTGAGCCGGAGTTGGGAGGTTGGTTGACGAAGCTGCTGGGAATGGAGGATTGCTATTGTTGAATTATTATTAATTGTTGTTATTGGAGAATTGTGGAGTGTGTGGCACTTTGTGCACTTTATTGAAGAAAATATTTAAAACATTTTTCTTAGTGCTTTTATACGTGTGTCTTGGACGTCTGTCTGTTGGGTTTCACGGGGCAACAGCACCCCTAACATCCATACTGTATTAAATAAATATTTTCAAATGATTTCACTTTTACAGAATTTTTTTTAGCTTGTATTAAATAATTTTCAAATGATTTTACTTTTGTTTTCCTCAAAACCCATTAAAATCCTTGCTTTATGTTTTTAACTTATGTCTCTACTTTTATATAATATATTGAACTGTGTGTGTGTAGGGGGCATGTATAAATTTATATATATATAGTAATATAGAGAGAGATTTTAAGAGTGTCCTGTATTTCTAATTTTCTAATCTGGTAACACTAGCCAAAACCTCTAATTATAAAATGGGAAAGGGGAACTGTAAAAACCCCTGGTCCAAATAACAGAAAATGATGTTGTTGAAAAATTAAAGAGTTTATTAGAACTAAATTTCCTCCCACAATCAGAAGGGCGGATTGCTAATGGTAAATTGTCCCATGATGTTTGCGTCCCCAGGGATTGTTCGTGCCTTATGCGCAAATCCTGCTGGGAAAGATTCTAACATTTCTGTAACCCTGTTCTGGATAAGCGGGTTTAGAAAACAGAGAGATGCATAGGTGTCATTTGTTTTGCTTTTTAGCTTTTACCAGCGTATTAGGTGTGTTTTCTGAGACGTATGATTCTTCTTGTATTTGTGATTCCCTTATTATTGTAATATGCTCATTATTTCGACATTATCCTAACACTGCTTGGATTGTGCATATAATATAAGCCATTGAGGTGGATGCTACAGGATGACAGATAATACACTGAAATGTTGTGCTCTTTCTTTGCCATTTTGGGGTAGCCAGATACTGTGAGTTGGATGATTCTTTGAAGAACCTTTATTTCGAATATGCTACAATAAAGAACATGTTCTTCTTGTGTATAGTGGTTACTTGTTATTATCTGTCCTTTCATGTGTTTTCATATTTGCTTTTACGTCATCAAAGGCTGCCATTTTCTTAAGCAACTGTGCCATTGAAAGTGTCTATGAGCACAAAGTGCAGCCAATGCTACTCCTCTAAAAGCAGTTGGGTGTTTTTTTCTGTTGCTCTTCTTGCTCACGGATGGCCCCAGACAAAGATTTGCTGGCTCTGTGCAGGCTGATGGAAGCTTAAAGTAACTACTATAAAATGGCTTTAATTTTTCTTTCCAGTCAGACTTTTTTTTCTTGTTAGACTATAAATTCCTTTCATTTTATATGTTGTAAATATACTATATTCACACTGTGACCACACAAGTAATTCTGGCAATATGGGATTACTTTTATTAAGCTTAAATTTTCCCAAACAAGGGTGAGGCCTCAACAGACCTTTAATTATGGCTCGGTCCAGAGTATGTTTCTCGATGCCATGTCTCCCTACTCATAAAGGCTGGAATAACATCTTGGTTTGACTTCTGGCATCCTTTGTGTCAGTTGGCGGAAATGAAAATCCTCTCAAGCATATCTGCCATCGCATTACTCTTTGTAGGGGCAAGACCCTAAAGAGAAGCCCCTCTTAGATCCTCTTGTAAGCCATTCTTCCATCACTAGGGATCTTAAGTGAGTATCTCAGGGGTGAAATGAACAGACATTGCTGTATCCAGAGTTCTTAAATGTAATTTCCCTTGTTGTTGTAATGATTGCAAGAAGTAGAGGGGAGCAGACCATCACAATATGTACATACAGTGTACGTGTTAGAAATACTAGAAACATTTGAAACATTATAACGAGGGCATGTCTTTTAGCCCAACCAGCTTATCCATCCTGTTTATCTGAATTGTTCAAATTAATGTCAAGTTGTCAAGTCCTACTCTCCATCACACTATGTGTCTATAGTTCTTTCCAACATTTCTGTAAAATATGCCCTCATCAAGTTTTCAACCCGAGTCCTTGTGTTCTTGTTGCAGAAATTATTTTATAGTAACAACTAGGATCTACTGTACTAATTTCATTTGTAATTTTAGGGACTCTAATTTGAAACACTCATTTCCATTGGCTTAAACCGAAAAGGTTCAACTCCTTTAGTCTCTCTTCCTAGCTCAAACTTCTTAGTCTTGGACAATCTGAGTCACTTTTCTCTGGACTTTCTCTAGTGTTGCTATGTCTTTTTTTTATAAAATGAAGACCAAAACTGAACACAAATCTCCTTGTGAGGTCTCACCCGTATGTTATAAAACTTAAGCATAACCACCCTTGACTTGAACTCCATACATCGCAATATATAACTTAATATGCGATTAGGATTTTTGATTGCTTCTGTACATTATTTTGATGTAGTAATAATAATAATAATAATAATAATAATAATACATTTTATTTATATAGCACCTTTCCCATGCTCAAGGCACTTACAGAATATAAGAAGAACAGCAGGGTATACAGTATATAGCATTGTACAAACCAGATAAATAAATAAAGAAGATTACAACAGTGAATTCAGAGAAAAAGCCTAACAGACAACATAATTGTTGGTCTCGCGCACACACACATACAGGTTACATGAGCATCTTGACAGAGAAGTAAGCTGAGAGAAGGGTGATAAAGTCAAGTAGAGCTAAAAGCCTTCCTGAACAGATGAGTTTTGAGTTGTTTTCTGAAAGAATTCATGGAGTCAGCTGACCTGATTAATTTCGGTAGGTCATTCCAGAGTCTGGGCGCTATACAGCTGAAGGCCCTGTCACCCATGGAGTGTAGATTAGCGTGGGGCACAACAAGATTGCCAGAATCAGAGGACCTTAGTGGGTGGGCAGGCACATAGTGATGGAGAAGGTCACTGATGTAGTTTGGCGTGAGGTCGGTTAAGGCTTTGTAGGTTTTTAGTAGGATTTTATATTCAATTCTGTAAGACACAGGGAGCCAGTGAAGACGGAGCAGGATGGGTGTGATGTGCTCGCTGCTGTTGGTTCGAGTAAGGACTCTTGCAGCTGAGTTTTGAATAAGCTGGAGCTGTGATAGAAGATTAGAAGGGGCACCTGCCAGTAGGGAATTACAATAATCGATGCGGGATGTGATAAAAGTATGGACAAGTTTCTCAGCGTTAGAGAAGGAGAGGAAGGAGCGAACACAGGATATGTTAGGGAGGTGAAAGTAAGAAAGTTTCTTAATGTGATTTATGTGGGCAGAATAAGAAAGGGAGAAATCAAAAATGACACCAAGATTCTTTACAGTAGAGGCAGGTCTGATGAGATCACCGCCAAGATGGACTGGGAAGGAGCTCATTTTATTAACTTGCATTTTAGTCCCAATTTGCAGGAGTTCAGTTTTGTTGCAATTTAATTTTAAAGAGTTCTGCTTCATCCAGGTTTTAATTCCACAAAGGCAGGTTGTGAGCTGAGAAAGTAGACATTGAAGTAGAATTGAGTATCATCTGCATAAAAATGATAACCCAATCCATAGCTACGAATAATATAGCCAAGGGGAAGCATATAATTACAGAAGAGCAGAGGGCCGAGGACAGAGCCTTAAGGAACTCCTTATATGACTGGCGCTGTACTGGACCTGCTATTGCCAAGACTAGCAAACTCTTGCCTATCAGTCAGATAGGACTTGAACCACTGGAGGGCAGTGCCAGAGACACCTAGCATATTCTCCATTCTGGACAGTAGAATGTCATGTCTGACCTGAGTGTCAAATGCTGCACTGAGGTCTAACAGAATTAATATGCTGGTTTGTCCAGAGTCTGCTGCCATAAGCAAATCATTGGTTACCCGTAGCAGAGCAGTTTCAGAGCTGTGCCACGCCCTGAAATCAGACTGAAAGGGTTCCATCGAGTTGTTAGAGGTCAAGTAATTGGTGAGTTGGGAAGCTACAACACGCTCAAACTTTTGACAGGAAAGGTAAGTGGGAAATAGGCCGGAAATTGTTAAGATTGTCAGCATCAAGACCAGACTTTTTTAACATTGGGGTTACAGAAGCAATTTTAAAAGTGAGCGGCACAGAGCCAGTGTCAAGGGATGAGTTTATTATTGTTGTAACAGTCGGGATTATGGCATGAAGGCAGGATTTACAGTGGTGTGAAAAACTATTTGCCCCCTTCCTGATTTCTTATTCTTTTGCATGTTTGTCACACAAAATGTTTCTGATCATCAAACACATTTAACCATTAGTCAGATATAACACAAGTAAACACAAAATGCAGTTTGTAAATGGTGGTTTTTATTATTGAGGGAGAAAAAAAAATCCAAACCTACATGGCCCTGTGTGAAAAAGTAATTGCCCCCTGAACCTAATAACTGGTTGGGCCACCCTTAGCAGCAATAACTGCAATCAAGCGTTTGCGATAACTTGCAATGAGTCTTTTACAGCGCTCTGGAGGAATTTTGGCCCACTCATCTTTGCAAAATTGTTGTAATTCAGCTTTATTTGAGGGTTTTCTAGCATGAACCGCCTTTTTAAGGTCATGCCATAGCATCTCAATTGGATTCAGGTCAGGACTTTGACTAGGCCACTCCAAAGTCTTCATTTTGTTTTTCTTCAGCCATTCAGAGGTGGATTTGCTGGTGTGTTTTGGGTCATTGTCCTGTTGCAGCACCCAAGATCGCTTCAGCTTGAGTTGACGAACAGATGGCCGGACATTCTCCTTCAGGATTTTTTGGTAGACAGTAGAATTCATAGTTCCATCTATCACAGCAAGCCTTCCAGGTCCTGAAGCAGCAAAACAACCCCAGACCATCACACTACCACCACCATATTTTACTGTTGGTATGATGTTCTTTTTCTGAAATGCTGTGTTCCTTTTACGCCAGATGTAACGGGACATTTGCCTTCCAAAAAGTTCAACTTTTGACTCATCAGTCCACAAGGTATTTTCCCAAAAGTCTTGGCAATCATTGAGATGTTTCTTAGCAAAATTGAGACGAGCCCTAATGTTCTTTTTGCTTAACAGTGGTTTGCGTCTTGGAAATCTGCCATGCAGGCCGTTTTTGCCCAGTCTCTTTCTTATGGTGGAGTCGTGAACACGGACCTTAATTGAGGCAAGTGAGGCTTGCAGTTCTTTAGACGTTGTCCTGGGGTCTTTTGTGACCTCTCGGATGAGTCGTCTCTGCGCTCTTGGGGTAATTTTGGTCGGCCGGCCACTCCTGGGAAGGTTCACCACTGTTCCATGTTTTTGCCATTTGTGGATAATGGCTCTCACTGTGGTTCGCTGGAGTCCCAAAGCTTTAGAAATGGCTTTATAACCTTTACCAGACTGATAGATCTCAATTACTTCTGTTCTCATTTGTTCCTGAATTTCTTTGGATCTTGGCATGATGTCTAGCTTTTGAGTTGCTTTTGGTCTACTTCTCTGTGTCAGGCAGCTCCTATTTAAGTGATTTCTTGATTGAAACAGGTGTGGCAGTAATCAGGCCTGGGGGTGGCTACGGAAATTGAACTCGGGTGTGATACACCACAGTTAGGTTATTTTTTAACAAGGGGGCAATTACTTTTTCACACAGGGCCATGTAGGTTTGGATTTTTTTTCTCCCTAAATAATAAAAACCACCATTTACAAACTGCATTTTGTGTTTACTTGTGTTATATTTGACTAATGGTTAAATGTGTTTGATGATCAGAAACATTTTGTGTGACAAACATGCAAAAGAATAAGAAATCAGGAAGGGGGCAAATAGTTTTTCACACCACTGTAAGTAGTGTGGTGGGGATGGGGTCCAGTACACAAGTAGTAGACATTGATCCTTCTAATAAGATGTAATTTCCAGGTGCAGACCTCCCATTGTGTATTCAAATCTAACATTTCTACTTCCTACATATAATACTTTACATTTTCTTAAGTTTAATTTCATCTGTCCAAGCTTGTATGCTGTCCAAGTCACTCTGTAACTGTTTAGCTGATTCTACATTATTTTCCCTTCCACCTAGTTTGGTATCCTCAGACTTAACCAACATATTGATTATACTCTTGTTCCAAATTGTTTATGGATGGTAAAAAGAGCAGCGGCCCCAGCACTGATCACTCTTAACATCACCTAATTCTGAAAAAGTTCTCCTTACCAAAACCCTTTTCAGGTTTGCCTGTCATTTCAAAATAATGTCTACATATCTCTCTGATTGCATGCTGCTCCTCTAAAAACTTTTGGCTGTTTTCTTATGTTGTTCTGCTGGATCATGGATGGCCCATCTACACTCCTGCCCATCTCTATTATTTAGCCAGGTTTCTATTATTCCTATTATATCAAAGTTTTGTGTGGCTGCATGTAATTCCAACTCCTTTTTCTAATACTCCTAGCATTAAGCAAACAGTTTTTAATGTATTACATATTCTACTATGGCCCTTTAAGACTGGGCAGAAATGAAGTTACTATGTATGTTTGATATTACACTCCTGTTGGACCCATCACAAGGCCACTCTCCTAATACATTCTTGTCTTTTATTTATTTAACCATTTCAGTAGCTCTCTTCATGACATTTCTAAAACAAGTGAACAAATGCTTATACAGTATATTTCAATGAGCAGAGTACAGATTGACATGACATATATAGTATAGTACTGTATATAATTATATTCAGTATAATATATATAGTAACTGTTCACAATGTGCCTTTGTTCTCAGGGGCTGATTCAGCCACAGGGAAAACATTCTTTCAAACAGCTTTAAAATGCAAAAAGAACACATTCTCAAATGGCTTTAAGTTTGCCGGTGCAGGATCAACTGTGACATTTACTGTGTAACACACTTATTGCACAATTGTGTGAGGATTTAAAGCCAGCTGTCTTACCTGAAGTTCTGTTCTCTGTCTCTGTCCTATCCAGGCTGCATTCCGCTCCTCTGCACCTGTCTATCTGCAACTGAACCCTCAAGAAGAAGACGCCTTTGAGTTCTTTTAATCTGAAGAATAAAGCAAGACGGGCAACTAGGTAGTTGCCCAAATTGTTGTTTGTTTGAATAAAAGTTCCAATACTGAAATCAGGCTCCCAATACTGTTCCTCTAAGAGCCAGAATAAAGGTCTCTTTAACCCAGTGCCTTCCTGCCTGTCATTTGTGAAACTCAGGAGCCCAAACACAACAATATTTACAGGTAGCTGTGCTACCCATCTAAGATGGGTCGATATCAAAGAATTCAATGCAGTGCACCATCCAATGCACATGTCTATGTTTTATGCCATTTGGTATGGGATTTGTGAAAGCAGTGATAATGTTTGTGATGTGACATCTGTTGAAATGACGTACGGTTTGCATTTTATTGCTAAAAATGCTTGTGATGAGCGATCTTTTGAAATGACAGAGGCATAGCAACTAGTCGGACACACAGATACACAGACACTTATCTTTTAAATAAGGTGCATACACTCTCTATAATAAGAAGTGACTGCGCAGGCAGACAAGTCAAAGAGCCACAGAAAGGTTAAGGTACCACCCTGGTAACCCCTTGTAAATGCAATAGGAAAAAGAGCCGTAAACAGCTCAAACAAAAGTAAGAAAATAAGGCTTCAGTACTTGGATAGACTAGTAGGAGCTCTGTCCTCTTCTACAGTCAGTCTGGCATCTGATGCAATCTTCCAGGAATGAGCTGGCTTTATGGGGTGGTAGTGGTGGGAGGGAGGCATTTGTTAGTCATCATTCTTAGGCATTTTTTTAATGGCCGTGGAGGAGGAAAAACAAGATAATGTTAGTGTCATTGCCCCCTCTAGTCCTAGGGTGGAAATGCTTAGCTTATCAGAGGAAGGTGGTGCCCAGATGTGCATGTGTGATTTTATATACTGTATATAGACCAACCACATGCGTTACCTGGTAGGTAACCACCCATACAATCAGATCAAGACTCAGACTACGGATGCTATGGATGTAATTACTCCGATCTCCAGGCTGTCAAATAAACAAACCACACGCCGTGGTGCAGTTTAAAGAGGCTTCGCGTCTGACGCTGACGTCCAAGGTTCGATCCCCGAGAGGGGTGCAGTGGAGTGTGTACGCCTGATGAGCCCAAATAAGGGCGAAACACGTGTCGCGTACTTTTTGCATTATTTGACAGTAAACTATGTAACATGTATGTATATATATATATATATACATATATATATATATATATATATATATATATATATATATATATATATATATATATATATATATATTGTGGACCACCAGACTGGCACTACCACCTCAACCCGACACAGACAGGTGTGGGACACAAGTTCAAAGCACACACGATTTATTTTTTTTCTTTTCCTCATGGGACATGCCTTCCCCGTTTCCCACAAACCCCAGCACAGTCATAGCACCAACACAGCACAATACTCTTCCTTCTGTTTCTCTTCTCCTCCATTTCTCCGGTTAAGCTTCGTCTTCCTCCTCCCGGATCTGACTTCCGGAGTAGTGGCTTCTAGCTGAGCAGATTCTGCTACAGCACCCACTGGTGGCGCATGCGGATCCCAACAGGGCTGCACCAAACTTCAATACCCATGTAGCCCTGCGGAAGTCCGAGGCACTACTGCACCCCAGTGGGCTGCCCTCTATCGTTCCAAGGGAGGTAACTTTCTGGCCACACTTGCTCCCCCAGTCTTTCCAGCGTGGAGGCCCCAGCCTCACACTACTCTCTCTCTCTCTCTCTCTCTCTCTATATATATATAAATATATATATATATATATATATATATATATATATATATATATATATATATTGTGAAGACTGGCTCAGACACAGACAGGCAGACACGTACATGTCACTCAACACACGTTTATTTAATTGACTATTTACAATGTTCCTGTGCCCACATACCCCAAAGTCCTGGCCACAACACAATGTCTTCTTCAGGCCGCCTCCTTGTCTTCCTCCCGACGTCATCCTACTTCCTCCCGATTCTTGTCAATGACTGAAGGGAGGCGGCCCCTTTTATGCACACCCGGATGTGCTCCAGGTGCTCCCCGGCAATCTTCCACCGGCACTCCCCAGTGTGGCAGAAGTGTCGGCTGTGTACCAGGAAGCACTCCGGGTGTCCCTTCTTCTCTTCCCCCCAGCACCTCCGGGTGTGGCGGAAGCGCTGGGGTCCAGGGTCCCCAAGGCATCAGGGCATCCCCTGGCGGTGGCCACGGGCCCCTACAGGGTAGAGCTTCCAAGCTCTGTACCCGTGGCCCCCAATACAACCAGGGCGGGCGCCCCCTCGTGTTCTGGAGGAGGAATGAGCTCTCCTCCTGTCCTCCTGGGCATCCCGGCCAGGCGTGAACCCTGTCCGGGTGCCACAATATATATATAGTATATATTCAGGGTGGCGCAGGGAAACAGGAAATTTTGGAACTAGGTGTTGGCGAGCCTATGGCATTTGCAGTTGTTTGGGACTAATGCAACCTTTTTTTAGAACCCCTTGCCATTAGTTATAATGGAGCAGTGGAGTGGTGTGCAACGAGCGTTCGCTGGGAATTTCAGTGTCATTACAAGTTAGGACGTCAAGATTGTGTCCTGTCTGTTCATGCGATTACAACATGGGTGCGTAATTTCGAAGAAACAGGTTCAGCCTTAAAAAAGAAGTGCTCAGGTGGTGTTCAAATGGCCCGCACACCACAGAATATTGAGGCTGTTCGAGTTGCCATCATGAAGAGCCCTCACTGCTCCATTCAGCAATATGCATCATTGCTACAGTTGGGGCGACAAAGTGTGCAAAAAATATATAAACGTAAAGAATTATTAAAGAATTCTTAATACTGTACGAGTTGAAGTTCCACCCCTACAAATTGCAGATTGTACAGGAACTGAAGCCCAATGACCACAAGTTGAGTCAACAGTTTTGTTAACAGTTGTAGGCTAAAGTAAACGAGGACTCCAATTTCATTAACAACTTGTGGATGTTGGACAAATCTCATTTTCACCGTAACGAATATGTTAACAAACAGAATTTCCAATATTGGGCACAGAAAAATCCTTTTGAGCTTCACAAGTGTTTGCTTACACGGCACCAAGGTTACAGTATGGTGTGCTGTGTCATCGCATGGTGTCATGGGCCCTTACGTTTTTGAAAATGAGGAGGGCATTGCAACCACAGTTACATCCGATCGATATGCTGCTATGCTTGAAATATTTTTTGTGCGGAGGTTGCAAAACTTTGAATATCGAAAAAGTGGTTTCAACAGGACTTAGCAACTTCGTACACTGCCCGACAATCAATGGCAGCTATTTCACGATTGTTTGGAAGGCACATCATTTCACGCAATGGTGACATTCCATGATATCTGAGATCCTCAGATCTCATTGTTTGTGATTTTTTTTCTTTCTAGACATCTTAAAAGCGAAGTGTACCACACACGTCTTGCAACCATTGCTGAACTAAAAAGGAGGATTGAAGAGGCATCCTGGCTGGCATTACTCTTGATATGTTACGTTGAGCTGACAGAATGTGTACGGAGAAATGGACAACACTTCATGATGTTTTCTTCAAAACATAAAATGAATATTGTGACAGATAGGGGGCGCTGTCGTCCCTTTGAACCCTCAGACCACTCGTCAGACACCAGATAAAAGTCCAAAATATTACATTTATTATTATAATAAGTGCAGAAAGCACCCTCCACTCCACAATACTCAATAAACAATCAATAAGCAATCACAATACACTATCCTCCACTCCCAGCAGCTCAGTCATCCTTCTTCCCAACTCGGCTCAACCTGCTGGGGTTTCCCAAAGTCCTTTTATAGTCCCTGACCCAGAAGTGCTTCTGCCCTTCACTTCCGGGTCAGATGAAATTCTATTCTTTTTTTTCAACCCGGAAGTATGTCATTTCCTCTGTCCCTGTGACTGGGAAGTACTTCCGGGTTATACTGAAAACGTAAGTCCCTGAGCCTCCCTGCAGCGTCCCCTGGCGGCCCCCATGGTATCCAGCAGGGCTGTGAATTAAAACTCCAATGTCCATGATGCCCTGCTGGAATTCAGGGCACCTCCATGTTGCAGGGAGGGCTCCATCTGGCGGTGTGGGGGTATTGGCCGGGATAAACTGCCGGCCCTATACCACAATATTGAATGAATATGACTCAGGCGTGTGACGATGCAGGTTCGGCTCCACGACCCCATCGGCTGTTAGGGAGCCCTTGAACCCAACACCGTCGGTAATGTCACCGATGAGCTAGACAGTGAGGCAATAACAATGAGCAAGGGGATGGTTTAAAAGTGCAAAAGTGCTATTATTAAAAGACAATCAAAAACAGTGTTCAAAGTAAAGTGCTGTGCAGTTCATTCAATAAATAAATAATCCATAAAACAGTTGTGAAGTGGAGGTTAAAACCAATAGACAAAACTCTTCTAAAAACCACTAGGTAAAATAGCACAGGAAGCAATATGTTAAAATCAAAAAGCCCGATGTCTTCCGTTTAGCCTGGTGGCTCCCCTGCTACACCCATCTGGGCTGTTCTACCGGAGAGTCGCCCTACATGCAGCTGACCTTCTCTCTGCCTGCTTCAGCTGTTTGGATCGCCTCACCGACCCCTGGCTCCAGTAGGCTCTTCCAGACAGCGACTTGGGTTCCTCAGCGACCGGGGCGCCCACGCTGGGGAATTCACACCCCAAGTCTTAACTCCCGCTGCCGTCCGCGGCCTTATGCAGAGAGTCATCCATCTTCCGGTCACTCCCGCCCTTCAAAATCAACGCTGCGGGAGCGACCACTACTACGACTCCTCGGGTGTCGGCCTAACACCCAAGCTACCTGTACAGCTGCTGCACGAGCCTGCACTCGCTCGCTTGCTCGCTCTCCCGCACCGACTTTCTCTCTCCACTGCTTCCTGCCTCCTCCTGCAACCTCCATTTCTTTCCTTTTCTCTTCTATTTCTTTTCTCTCACTTCTTTCTCCCTTTAACCTGCTCGTGCTTCTCTATATATGCGGAGAGGACATGGCAGCTGCAGCCCATTAGCCACAGGAACGATCATGGATGTGGGCAGTCTCTCACCTGTGCACTTAGGTGAGAAATGCCCACATCCGCAGATTGCCCTGCGGCTCGCTACAGTTATCACGCCCCCTCGCTAAGCCGCGAGCGCGGCGATTATTTATTTGAAACAAAACGGCCTTTACTGGGAGAGCTGTGGACCCATAACACCACAAGGCGCCTCCGCGAGTGGCAGCTATTCCAGCAGCTCCATGTATGACTTTATTTTTCTACCTTTTTCTCTATTTCACTGTTAACTCCTATTACTTTCTTTTATGTGGACTCGTTCCCTGGACACTTTTTACTACTTGGACATGGATTTTTACAAGCCAAGACTCGTCTATTCAAGTAGTCAACTTCAAGCGCTGAGAACAAATGCCTGCGTGGGTGTGGTTCCCTATTTACCTGATGAGGTAAGAAGATGGTATTGCGGCAGCAGAGCCGGCACTAAGATAAAAGCCAAGCGCTTAGCGAGAAAGTCGCGCTACAAGCCTTCAGTGCCTTCTGTGATCCTGGGAAATGTGAACTCACTACCAAATAAAATCGACGAACTGGCTGCGCTGGTGAAAAATGTCAGGACCTACAGAGAATGCAGTTTGTTGTGTTTTAGTGAAACGTGGCTAACAACTAACATCCCAGATGCTAACGTGGAGCTACCCGGGGTTTAGCACAGTTAGAGCGGACAGAGACGCAAATACCAGCGGAAAGCAGAAAGGAGGAGGACTCGCTCTCTATGTCAATACAAGATGGTGCAACTCTGGACATGTTAACGTTAAAATCTCCACTTGCTGCAGGGACATTGAACTGTTGGCCGTAAGTCTGCGTCCCTATTACTTGCTCAGAGAGTTTGGACACGTTATTGTTTGTATTGTTTACATCCCTCCTTGGACGGACGTGGAGATAGCGGGTGACATCATCCATTCCGCAGTTGCTAAACTACAAACGCAGCACCCTGAGGCACTTGTGCTAATCGCTGGACAAAACATTACCTGCCTTCTCCCAGTATGTGGATTGTAACACCCGGGAAAATAGGACTATTGACTTACTGTATGCAAATGTTAAAGACTCATACAGCACCACCCCGCTGCCTGCGCTTGGGAAAGCAGATCATAACCTGGTTCTGCTTCTGCCTCACTACAAACCAAGAGTGAGGGAGCTACCTACAACCACACGCTCATTCAGGAAGTGGTCCCCTGAGGCTGAGAATGCTCTGAGAGACTGCTTTGGAACTACAGACAGGGATATCCTGCAGGGATCATATAGTGAGAACATTGAGAAGGTTGTTGATTGCACTACTGACTACATCAACTTCTGTATGGACATTGTAGTTCCAGTAAGAACAGTACGCTGGTATACTAACAACAAGCCATGGATTACAAGTGACATCAAGGGCCTTTTGAACCAGAAGAAAAGGGCTTTTAAAGGTGGTGATCAGCATGAGCTCAAGCGCGTGCAGAAGGAACTCGGAGTTCAGCCCAGGGCTGCGAAGGAGCAGTACAGGAGAAAGCTGGAGCAGAAGTTGCAGAATAACAGCATGAAGGAAGTGTGGGATGGAATGAAGATCATCACTGGCTGCAGCTCGAAGCGGGGTGCCATCATCGAAAGAGATGTGGAGAGAGCAAACCAGATGAACAACTTTTTTAACAGGTTTGATCACCCTAACCCACTCTCACCTCAGAGTTCTGCACCCTCCACCCATCCTTCTGCTGAAACCAGCATAGGAGAGAGTTTACCCCAACCCACAATTACAGCAGACCAGGTGAGCAGAGAGCTGAGGAGACTTCGTACCAGCAAAGCAGTGGGTCCAGATGGAGTATCGCCATGACTGCTGAAGGCCCGTGCATTGGAGCTGGGGAGTCCTCTACAGCGCATCTTCCACCTGAACTTGGAACAGTGGAGAGTCCCGAGGCTTTGGAAAACATCTTGCATCACCCCAGTCCCAAAGGTATCACATCCTAGTGAGCTGAATGACTTCCGGCCTGACGCTCTGATGTTGCATGTGATGAAGACCATGGAGCGGCTGCTGCTTTACCACCTGAGGCCACAGGTCCGACACGCCCTCAACCCCCTGCAGTTCGCATACCAGGAGAAGGTGGAAGCAGAGGATGCCATCATCTACATGCTACACCGATCCCTCCCCCACTTGTACAGAAGCAGTGGTGCTGTAAGAATTATGTTTCTGGACTTCTCTAGTGCCTTCAACACCATCCAACCTCTGCTCCTCAGGGACAAGCTGGCA
Organism: Erpetoichthys calabaricus; assembly: GCF_900747795.2. Taxonomy (NCBI): domain Eukaryota; kingdom Metazoa; phylum Chordata; class Cladistia; order Polypteriformes; family Polypteridae; genus Erpetoichthys; species Erpetoichthys calabaricus. The sequence goes on along the minus strand of NC_041397.2, from coordinate 293,310,145 downwards.
GAGATGGGAGTAGATTCATACCAGGTAGCATGGATCGTGGACTATCTTAAAGACAGACCTCAGTATGTGCGTCTCGGGAACTGCAGGTCTGACATTGTGGTCAGCAACACAGGAGCTCCGCAGGGGACTGTACTTTCTCCGGTCCTGTTCAGCCTATATACATCGGACTTCCAATACAACTCAGAGTCCTGCCACGTGCTAAAGTTCGCTGATGACACTGCTATCATGGGCTGCATCAGGAGTGGGCAGGAGGAGGAGTATAGGAACCTAATCAAGGACTTTGTTAAATGGTGTGACTCAAACCACATACACCTGAACACCAGCAAAACCAAGGAGCTGGTGGTGGATTTTAGGAGGCCCAGGCCCATCATGGACCCCGTGATCGTCAGAGGTGACTATGTGCAGAGGGTACAGACCTACAAATACCTGGGAGTGCAGCTGGATGATAAATTGGACTGGACTGCCAATACTGATGCTCTGTGTAAGAAAGGACAGAGCCGACTATACTTCCTTAGAAGGCTGGCATCCTTCAACATCTGCAATAAGATGCTGCAGATGTTCTATCAGACGGTTGTGGTGAGTGCCCTTTTCTATGCGGTGGTGTGCTGGGGAGGCAGCATAAAGAAGAGGGACGCCTCACGCCTGGACAAACTGGTGAGGAAGGCAGGCTCTATTGTAGGCACGGAGCTGGACAGTTTGACATCTGTGGCAGAACAACGGTCGCTGAGCAGGCTCCTGTCAATCGTGGAGAATCCACTGCATCCACTGAACAGGGTCATCTCCAGACAGAGGAGCAGCTTCAGTGACAGACTGCTGTCACTGTCCTGCTCCACTGACAGACTGAGGAGATCGTATACAAAGATATTGTCTGTATTACCTGCATTGTTATCATTCTTTAATTTAATATTTTCTTTATCAGTATGCTGCTGCTGGAGTATGTGAATTTCCCCTTGGGATTAATAAAGTATCTATCTATCTATTGATTACCATCATTAATTGCATATGCTGTACAATACATTTCATCATTAAATGTATTTTGTAATGTGTTTATTTGTGCATTGAACGTCAATTGAAAATGTCCGGTTTCCCTGCGCCACCCCGCCATATATATAAATTCTGTGGTAGCAACTGTGTTTGCAGAACAAGTTCAAATGCGTCACAAAAGAGTTAAAACTGAATCTCACTGTGCATATTAAAATCCCCAGGCTTCAAGAACTAATCTTAACTCAATGCATAAAAATTAGAAACTGTTATGCTGATTACCCTAAAAGTACAGAATGAACTTGAATGATACGTTATCAAAAAGAAAATAAGAGTTTAGCATGGAATTTGAATCCAAGAATAGCTACATGGGGACCTAACCCAGGTCGTCAGAATAATCAGAAGGCACAGATAAAATTAATCCATCATAATTATTTATCCTGAACAGCAAAACTCATGCCTGAAGAGATCCCCATAATTATATTGAAAGTGTATTAAAGATAAACGGGGGAACATTTATATATTATAATGTTGTTTGGGACACATTATCAAGATGTATCAGTAAAGTAAATATATGCATAGCATTAAAACATAATAATTTTGGAACCATTTAAAAGAAAACTCCACCTGAAATTGATATTTTGTATATGTTTCTTACCATATGTAGTTTATAGTGGTGGTCTAGAAAAAAATAATGTTAATCTCATTTTCATTCAGAAAGGAGAGACAAAAGTTTATAACATGATAGAATATAAAATAACCCTTTGGGTGCAACATTAACACAAAAAAGAAACAAATTAATAAATGGGACAATATTAAATGTAAATATTAAATATTATGAAATAAAGAGAAAACAAAAAATCTATAATTAATAACATAAAGCACAAATAAATTCATAAGCATGATAACATAAACAAACAAAAAAGGAGATAAACTAAAGCAAAGGAGGAAACCCTGGTGTCACCATAGGAGCGGATTGAGGTTCTCCCAACTGAGCAAACGAATGCATCGACCAAGTGGTGCAGTGCAGTGCATTTTAAGTACTGTCCTGGGGCGCCTCATAAATTTATAGTTATAAGAAATAAAAATTTGTTTTGTTGCTACAGGCTTAAACGCTTGACTCTGCATTAAAAAAATGACAATACATTCTCCTCTGTGGAGTGTTCTCTCTTAATCATATATGAAAACTGACAATTAATGATAAGTAACCCTGAATGCTAAAGGGCAAACAGCCACTTCAGTGCTAGTCAGTTGTGTTCTTATTAGTATAAAGCTAGAACATCAAAAAACAAAAGAAATACTGTATTAAAAAGCAAGTAGAATCTATTCCTCTCTGAGCCACACAATTTCTTACTTCTGGCCTGTGATGATTTAACACAACTCAATTTACAATCTCTGACACAAGAAAACATAATAACTAATGAAATAAAATTGTTCTTAGTTAAGATTCCAATTAAGTGATGGGGTCCAGGGCTCACCTTGAATAACCAGTGGTTGTAGAATATGTTACCAACATGTAGTGACCATTTGGTTGTTAAATTCTATCCTGTGTTCTCCTGTGTTAAAAAATGGGGCCTCATGGTTAAAACCCAGGCTTTCTGATAGATATGGGAAAACTGTAGTCTACTAAGGTCAACACAGAAGACATTGCCAGACCACATGGGTGAGGAAGGCAGGTGCTTGGAAACATTATTAAAATGTCAAATATAGTCCTGGGTAATATTTTGACTTTCTAAGCTAAAGAAAGTGTATGTGATGTACAATTCACAGTAAATGTAGATAGTAGAAAGAACTTTATTTGTTCCCAGAAGCAGAAATTTGGCTTTTTACAGAAGCCCATTAAATAAATAAATAAATATACACACACTATGGTCTGAACACACTCCAGAATAATTGAAAAGGAAGAAAATTAAAAACAAAGAAATCTTCTGACTTGGCAGTCCCAGTAAGGCATTATACAGGTGTATTGCTGTTGGTATGAAGGAGCCCCAGTCTTGTTTCTTGACACATTTCTGCTTAATAATTCACTGGCTGAAAGTCCTCAGTGTTGGGTGTGTCAGAGGGAGGATGTGCAGCATTGTTCATTATGACACTCTGTTTTCTTTTCATTCTCTCCTCCTCTACCACCTCCAGGGGGTCCAAAGTGTGTCCAATAACTGAGCCTGCCCTTTTACTTAGGTCAACTAGCAACTTCATGCCATGCCTTCTTGTTAAGTTTTCAAAGTTGCGCAGTCAAACCAAGCAGCATTTCTGTCATCATGGCCATTGTGGTGACGCAGCAATTACAGTACTGGAATCAGTGAGAAAAAATAAATTCTAGCCAGCAATTAAACCGCTACACATTAGAGAAAAATATAGAAATAAATGGAAAAAGATAAAGATAGGAAATTTTCATGAGCCGACTCTACACACCACTAAATCCAGCCAGCAACCCACAGACACGGCCACAACAGACCGAAGCAATCGAACAACGAAACAGCACAAATAGATAGATAGATAGATAGATAGATAGATAGATAGATAGATAGATAGATAGATAGATAGATAGATAGATAGATAGATAGATAGATAGATAGATAGATAGATATGAAAGGCACTATATAGATAGATAGATAGATAGATAGATAGATAGATAGATAGATAGATAGATAGATAGATAGATAGATAGATAGATAGATAGATAGATAGATAGATAGATAGATAGATAGATAGATAGATAGATAGATAAAACTTTATTTTTATCTGGCTTTTTACAGAAGTTCTTTAAGTCATTAAACATTTGACACACTTCTCCTGAATAAGTCATTGGCTGTAAGTCCGGGGAACTCTTGATTATAAGTCTGTAATTCTTACCTCTGTGCCATGGAAGCTATTGCATTATCCTTGAACCTTTTGTGAAAGTGTTTATTTGATCTTTGGACTTCAGGCTTCACACATTACATAGTTTATGTCTACATTTTGCTAAAATATGAAAAACGTTTTTGTTTTAATGATGTGTTTACACAGATTATTGTAGAAACATAACACACATGAAATGCATGTGTTCCAAATAATGATCTATTTCCATTCTAAAACTCCAGCACTTCACTCCCAGATAATCAAGGCTGGAACTGGAAGAACTTTGTGCCCGTTCTGCAGAAGTGGGGGAATGGAATAGTAGGCTGCTTGCTGCTTGTCTTGATTGGCACATTTACAAGACAAAAGACGCTAACGGAGAGGTGCGAAGGGAATTAAGGTGGGCCGGGTTTACGAGTTTTTTTCGTAGGCTTTGGTAATTCTAGTGTTAATTAGGTTGCTGATTTGATGGCCCTCTTATGAAGTGCTGTTACCAGCCAGCACACCACAGCATAGAAAATCCCACTGGCCATCACAGAGTAGAGGATGCGAAGGATGTCACTTCCCACATTAAAGGAACACAATCTCCTATGAAAGAAGAGCCTGCTCTGTCCTTTTTTCTATAGTTCCTCTGTGTTCCAAGACCAGTCCAACCTGTCATTAATGTGGACCCTAAGTATGTGTAGCAATACACCTTTACATCCACTCCTTGAAAAGTGACCGGACATTGAGACTCTTTAGTGTGGAAATCAGTTCCTTGGTTTTGCTGATGTTAAGATGCAGACAATTCTTATTGCGCCAAGAAACAAAGTACTCCACCTGACTCCTCTCCTCTGTCTCATCACCTTATCAATACACCCCATAAGTGAAGAACCATAAGTGAATTTCTCCAAGTGACATGACCTGATATTATATTTATAGCCGGATGTGTACAGAGTGAAGGAGAAAAGGAGACAGGACTGTGCCTTGTAGTGCTCCAGTGTTGCTCACATGCATAACAGAAACACAGTCCTTGAGTGTCACCAACTTTTCATTCAGTCTATGGTTGACTTCCACTCCTTTCCTGAGGATCCTATTATAAGGTCCTCTGACCAGAGCTGTCTACTGTTATTATACTGTTATAAAAACTCGGATATATTCGTCAGATGCAACATTCATCAGTAAACTAAGCGGTAATGCATTTGAAATGAATGAAGGCAGGAGATTCGGAAGTCTTGGGAATTGTACTCACATTTCAGTGAAGTCACTTGATTAGTAAATTGTGTCAAAAATGTTTTGTTGATAACTTACATATTGTTGTGAAGCAGATCAAAGTATCTAAATATTTTACCAATGTACAGTACTTTTTGTACCAGTAGTTTCAGACAGTCTTCAAGCACTTTTGTTTTTTTTCTCATTTTGTTATATAGCCATGTGATAAAATCATTTAAATTCATATTTTCTCACATCAAACAACACTCAAAGCCTCAGAATGACAAAGCAAAAATAGCATTTTAGATTTTTTTTTTTTTTTTTACAAATTTGTTTGAAATGTGGCACATGTTCATCCCATTCTATTGATCAATGTTGAAATGTTTCTACCTGTGGCCAGTTCAATCGACTGGACATGATTCAGAAAGTCAAACACCTGTCTACAAAAGGTTCCAATGGCTGACATCGTGTATCACAGCAAAACCGAGCCATGGGCATGGCTGTCATAATTTTATTTAATGGCAGCAAAATGACATTCTGTTATGGAGTGTGATTTTACAGAGAACTGTTATCAGATTTGCCAGAATTCTAAATTGTTTTACATCAAAATTGTATTCTAAAAAACAGAAGTTATTGATGTGACTAAAAGCACCCAAATATAATAACCACTTTGTCATAGCCATCTATTCCATCCTGTACTATAGATGAAAAAAACACTATAAATTCTGATGTCGGTAAATCTGTACTTTATCTTCCTTATTTAATCAAGTAGTTTTACAGTTTTTAAAGCACTATATTTCTTAATAGAGTGTCACGCACGTGTGCTTGAAAAACAGCTTAAAGGCTTAGGTGATTGTATTTCTCCACCCAGACAGGAGATGGCGCTGTGTACTGATGATCTCTCTTCTCCCCTTTCTGTAGAAAGGAAGATTGACACCATTTCATCCCTGACATCACTTCTTGGGTGTGACTGCCTGGACCTGCCTCTTCCTCCCAGAATGCCTGAAAATCAGATGAGCCGCCATCTTGGGTAGTCTAACTGAGATGGAATTTGGGGCGACTTGTACACATGTTTTTTTTAATTCTGTCATTTCAGTTATACGGTGTTGGTCGCAAGGTGCCCCAAAACTCACATTTTTTCCTGTTTATTCTTTACAAGAGTATTACAACTCCAATCAATGTTACTTAGATAATATTAATATTTCATTTTTTTTTGTTTTTATTAAATGGAGGTAGATAAATCATTTTAAATATTATAAGGTTTCTCCTGTCAAATTTATTTCTTTCCAATCATGGCGTACAATCATTTTCCATATGAAATTGGGTTCTAAAATAAAGCATATTTTATAAATCTTAAATAACTAGCATGCTCTTGCATTTTGTAATCAAGCTAATGGGTACTGGTGTCCAAAAGTGAAAACAAGTATTAAAGTTTCCAGAATATGCCCATTTTTCAAGACAAAAATGACACTAAGTACTGATGTGCATCTTGATATTGCACACATATTTTAAAATGGTACATTCAGGGCTTTTTTGTGATGGTCACTGGTAAAATTTGCTGGTAACTTTATTCTCTACTATTGATTGTTTGCTAAACCCAGGTCACTCAATGGAATGTCTTCAAACAAGTTCCAGTGAAACTTGTGAGGCTTTTGCTATATTTTTAATCACAAAATTAGTGATATTAGTTCATCCCCCCCAAAGCTGATTCAAAGAAATCCCGATATTCAATTGTATCCAAATTAAATTCTTTTACTAGGACAGATTTACCTTATCTATGTAGAATAATTTCTCAACTGAAACCCTCCATCTGCATCCTTAACCCAAAACCAAGAAGTTTTTTCAAAGAAGTATCCAGCGTGCTAATTGACAGTGTTCTTGACATAGTAAATTCATTATTAGATATGGGGGTCTTCCCAGAATGTCTTAAGACTGCTGTAGTTAAACCCCTGCTCAAGAAAAATAATTCAGACTCTTCTGTTTTTGACCTATTTCTAACCTGCCCTTCTTAAGTAAAATCCTAGAAAAGGCCTTCATTATGCAGCTAAATGACCACCTCAATAAACAAGCCATTCTTGACAAGTTTCAGTGAGGTTTTATAACAAATCACAGTACAGAAAGTGCACTCATAAAGTAGTTAATGACTTGCGGGTTAATGTGGACAGAGGCCGTATATCTGTTTGTCATCCTGTTAGATGTGAGTGCTGCATTTGATATAATTGATCACAATATTCTTAGAAATCGCCTTAGTCAATGGGTGGGATTCTCTGGCAGTGTCTTAAATTGGTTTGAGTCTTTGTAAAAAGGTAGAAAACTCTTTGTTAATTGTGGTAATTATATTTCAAAGACAAATGACATTCTATATGGTGTTCTACAAGGATCTCTCCTGGGTCCACTGCTCTTTTCGATCTCCATGCTTCCATTAGGTCAGACTATCTCAAGGCATAACATGAGCTACCACAGCTATACTGACGCCGCAAAACTGTATTTATCAATAGCGCCTGATGACCCCGACTCTCTTGATTCACTGACCCAGTGTTTTACTTATGTTTCTGAGTGGATAAGCAGTAATTTTCTCAAACTAAATAAGGAGAAAACAGAAGTCTTAGTGATTTGAAAAAATTGATATAATGAGGGTATTAGAAATAAACTTGATCCATTAGGCTTAAAAGTCAAGACAGAGGTAAAGAATTTAGGGGTAATTATTGACTCTGACCTAAATTTTAAATCACATATTAATCAGATTACCAGGACAGCATTTTTTCACTTAGGGATTATAGGAAAAGTTAGATCCCTTATAACTCTGCAAGATGCTGAAAAATTAGTTCACTCTTTTGTTTTGAGTTGGCTAGATTATTCTAAAGCAGTCCTTACAGGACTGCCCAAAAAAGACATCAATCGGTTGCAACAAGTGCAAAATGCAACTGTCAGGAAAAGAAAATTCAAGCACATCTCTCCAGTTTTGAAGTCATTATTTTGGTTACCTGTGTCATTTAGATTTGACTTTAAAATATTGCTTATGGTTTACAAAGCCTTAAATAATCTCGCTCCATCCTATATTTCAGAATGTCTGTCACCTTATACTCCAAATAGTAAGCTTAAATCTTCAAATGAGCATCTACTTATAATTTCAAGAGCTTAACTTAAAAGAAGTGGCGAGGCAACTTTTTGCTGTTATGCACCTAAAATCTGGAATAGCTTAATGATAGAAATTCGCTAAGCTATTACATTGGAGCAGTTTAACAAACTGCTAAAAACCCATTATTTTAACATGACTTTCTCATAGCTTCATTTTAGTGTAACCCTGATATTCCATACATGTATTGAATTATTATTTTTATCATGGCTCTGCAATCCTTACTAATCCCTATTTTCTCTGCTGTTCTTTTTCCGGTTTTCTGTAGTGATGATCTGCACCACCACCACCTGATCAGGGCACCATGCAGTCCCTACATTTATGGGTAGAAGGCCAGATGTCCACATGACCAGCATCATTAAATTCTTTCACATGAAGCCTGAAAACCATAAGGACTGATTGAGACCATTTAAGTTAGGTGGAATGCCCAGTGGGTGCTGGGTGGTCTTGTGGCTTTAGTACCCCTGCAGATTTTGTTTTTTTTTTTCTCCATCCCTCTGGAACTTTTTTTTCTGTCTTCTTTGCCATCAGACCTTACTTTATTCTTCGTTAATTAGTATTGCCTAAAGTTATTTTTCTTTTATATAAATTTTTCTTTCTTCACTTTGTAAAGCAGTTAGAGCTACGCCATTTCTATGAAAATGTGCTATGTAAATAAATGCTAATATTGTTGTTTGTATGGCATACTGGCACCCCAGGTGTAGCATCGACTGCATATTAAATGATTCTATAATCAATTTTTTGATCTCCAAATTTGTATATTTTTTTAAATTCTAAAGTACTAGCCACATAATAGAATAAACCTAAAAATATTTGATATCGCTTACCCTTCACTTCCGGGCAAAAGGTTTAGAACACCTCAAATTTTCCCATTTTTCTTCAGATTTATTCAGTTGAAATGCAATGAATGACCTAAAACGGTGGAACAGAGGGTGTAGTAACACAGTCTGTTTCCACTCTGCTTTAAGACAAATGTAGAGTTTTTAAGTATTCAACGGAAGTTGGGACACCTGTGCAAATTGCTTGTTTCAGATTTACTTTAATTGCTGCAGGTTGTAACATTTTAGTTGTTCCCTGAAGAAGGCCCATTTGCAGTATTCTGAAATTTCCTTTTTTCTGTTTTTGCTAACCTAAACTTCTGGAAGTTTACTGCTTACATTTTCACCATTTTAGGTCATTCATTACATTTCAACTGGTTAAATTTGAAGGTAGCCTGAGGTGTTCTAAAAGTTTTAACTGGAACAATACCTGTATGTTCAGTGCCTTTTCTCATTCTCCTTGCGTGCCTGAACCCCCCTTGACCAGTGCTCCCTCTCTCAATCACATTCCTATAAGGATTCCTTCTCAGATTCTGTTATTTTGAGGCACCTTGCTCACCTCCTGTTTGGTTTTATTGTTCCAGCTCATTGTGCTTCCTACACCTTTACTCCCCCTTGTCTGTATCACACTTACACTTTCTCTTTTGATTGTATCACCAAAGCCAAACTGGCCAATCACACCCAGATCAAACTGACCAATTAGATTGCTTAGAGGGACTGGAGACACACACACACAGACCTTAGAGTTTTATTATATACAGGTAGTAGATGCTTCACTTTAGAATGCAATGTACCATGATTAGGAAGAAATAACTTTGATTTAAAAAATACCAAACTTATAGTATCATTTAGACACTGAAGTACAGAGAGGTTATGATTTATTAACTTAGATTTTTTAAGATGACATCAGATTTTTAAACCCACTTATTTCAGGTCAGAGTTGTGGGGTCTAAAGTGCATCCCGGCAGAGCAGGAAATCACTGTTGGTAGAGCTAACTATTGCTTGCATGCACCCACATGGGGTGGATTTAGAGCCACCCATTAACCTGACACATGTCTTTGATGTGTGTAGGTAAAGCAGAAGTACCTAAGTGAAAATCCACACTGACATAGGGAGAATGTGCACCCCACAGACAGTGTCTGGGTGTGAGCTTTGATACCAGGACAGTAGATTGCTGGAGCAGCAGAACTAACCACTGAGATGTGTTATTTAGTTATTTATGAGTTAGGTAAATAGAAAGACAGTAGCTCAAAACATTTTCTTTCAATACTATTTTATAACTGCTTCCCTTTGGCCTCAGTGTTGCTAGATAAGCTCTGGCCCCAGGACTCTTAAATTATTTAACTGGGTTCAACAACAGATCGATAGTTTGAATTTTTCCTCTGTCTAACATCATCTGGAGTAATGGGTACACAAGCAATACTTTGCAGAGTCAGGGAGTTTGATATACAGAGTTGCAGTTCTCTACACCTCTCCTTGCAAAAGGTGCTGGGAATACCTCTCTTTGAGTAGGGAAGTGGAAGAGTGTCAAACTGGGTGGATGAGAAGAAGTGTTATTGAGCCAACTCAGCCCAAGAAAGCCTGACGGGAGTGTCTCTTTGGGCCATATACCCCCATGGAAAGTATTAAATGAAGTCCAGAAGAAATAAATATTAGTTAGTCATATACATACCATTTAAGGAGACACACCACTACCCAAGAGGGAATCACATCCATCTGTCTGATGAAGAACTGATTCCAAAAGAGTATCGTGACTACAAAAGTCAGTAGGCCTGATTTCCCCATGTCTGTCTCTTGATTGTTGGTTTATAGAGCGGCCTCTTGTAGTCACAGCAGTACAGAAATAAAAATTGTCCTTACCTATAAAAGGAGGTAGTACACCTGCTTTGACTTCATGCATCCCAACACTTTTATTATCATTTCTCTTATTCTTTTTAAGCTCTTTCACATTCAGTATTTATCCACGTCTTATGGGTGTTATGAATGGCGTTGCTTTATTTTTTTCTACATGTTTCTCAACGCTTTTTATCACTGTTTACTTTCGATTCTATGTCTCTGGGTTACTAAATATAATTCTGACATTTATTATTTGCTTGGATACAGAATTCATATTCAACATATTTTATATGTTTTTCAATGCCATCCTGTTTTTGGACATCCTCATTTTGCGGATCCTTTGGAGGAGAATGCCCCATGTGGTTTGAGGTCTTCAGGAAGTCCATCAGGGGGTCTGTCTTTGGACTGTTACTTTTTATGATTTATATTAATGACATTCATTTTGGGATTGTTAGTAACACTTGCGAAATTTGAACATAATAAAAATGGAGGAATGACAACCCAGCTACAGGGGATGCACAAACCAATGTGTTTCTTCATGCCAGTTCCAAGCCCAGATAAATGGGGAGGGTTACATCAGGAAGGGCATCTGGTGTAAAATTTTGCCAAATCACTATTTGGACAACAATACAAATTTCAATACCGGATCGGTCGAGCCCCGGGTTAACAACAACCGCCACCAGTACTGTTAGCCAACAGGGTGCTGGTGAAAATTGGGCTACTGTTGGCCAAAGAAGAAGGAGAAGAAGAGGGGGGAGACGTGTCCGGATGCAGGATTGGAGGAGGACAGTAAAGAGAGTGGAACTGAGGGTAGGAACTTTGAATGTTGGCAGTGTGACTGGTAAGGGGAGAGAGTGAGCAGATATCATGGAGAGAAGGAAGGTTGACATATTGTGCGTGCAAGAGACTAAATGGAAGGGGAGTAAGGCCAGGTGGATCAGAGGTGGATTCAAATTGTTCTATCATGGTGTGGATGGGAGGAGAAATGGGGTAGGAGTTATTCTGAAGAAACAGTATGTCAAGAGTGTTTTGGAGGTGAAAAGAATGTCAGGCAGAGTAATGATTATGAAGCTGGAAATTGGAGGTGTGATGATGAATGTTGTTAGTGGATATGCATCTCAAGTTGGGTGTGCAATGGGTGAGAATGAAGATTTTTGGAGTGAGTTGGATGAAGTGATGAACAGTGTACACAAGGGACAGAAAGTGGTGATTGTAGCGGATTTCAATGGGCATGTTGGTGAAGGGAAGAACAGAGGAGATGAAGAGGTGATGGGTAGCTATGGTGTCAAGGAGAGGAAGGAAAAAGGTCAGAGGATAGTGGATTTTGCCAAAAGGATGGACATGGCTGTGGTGAATACGTATTTTAAGAAGAGGGAGGAGCATAGGGTTACGTACAAGAGTAGAGGAAGATGCACACAGGTAGATTACATCCTATGCAGAAGAGTTGATCTGAAGGAGATTGAAGACTGCAAAGTGGTGGCAGGGGAAAGTGTAGTTAAGCAGCATAGGATGGTGGTCTGTAGGATGACACCGGAGATCAAGAAGAGGAAGAGAGTGAGGGCAGAGCCAAGGATCAAATGATGGAAATTGAAAAAGGAAGACTGCAAGGTTGAGTTTATGGAGGAGGTGAGACAGGCACTGGGTGGCAGTGAAGAATTACCAGACAGTTGGGAAACTACAGCAGATGTAGTAAGGGTGACAGCAAGAAGGGTGCTTGAGGTGACATCGGGAAAGAGGAAAGAGGAAAAGGAAACCTGGTGGTGGAATGGGGAAATACAGGAGAGTATACAAAGGAAGAGGATGGCAAAGAAGAAGTGGGATAGTCAGAGAGATGCAGAAAGTAGACAGGAGTACAAGGAGATAAGGTGCAAGGTGAAGAGAGAGGTGGCGAAGAATAAAGAAAAAGGCGTATGATGAGTTGTATGAGAGGTTGGACACTAAGGAAGGAGAAAAGGACTATCTGGGCTACACAGAGAGACCGAGCTGGGGAAGATGTGCAACAGGTTAGGGTGATAAAGGATAAAAATGGAAACATACTCACAAGTGAGGAGAGTGTATTGAGCAGATGGAAAGAGTACTTTGAGAGGCTGATGAATGAAGAGAACAAGAGAGAGAAGAGGTTGGATGATGTGGAGATAGTGAATCAGGAAGTGCAACGGATTAGCAAGGAGGAAGTAAGGACAGCTATGAAGAGGATGAAAAATGGAAAGGCTGTTGGTCCAGATGACATACCTATGGAAGCATGGAGGTGTTTAGGAGAGATGGCAGTGGAACTTTTAACCAGATTGTTTAATGGAATCTTGGAAAGTGAGAGGATGCCTGAGGAGTGGAGAAAAAGTGTACTGGTGCCGATATTTAAGAATAAGGGGGATGTGCAGGACTGCAGTAACTACAGGGGAATAAAATTGATGAACCACAGCATGAAGTTATGGGAAAGAGTAGTGGAAGCTAGGTTAAGAAGTGAGGTGATGATTAGTGAGCAGCAATATGGTTTCATGCCAAGAAAGAGTACCACAGATGAGATGTTTGCTGTGAGGGTGTTGATGGAGAAGTATAGAGAAGGCCAGAAGGAGTTGCATTGCGTGTTTGTGGACCTGGAGAAAGCATATGACAGGGGCCCTGAGAGGAGCTGTGGTATTTTATGAGGAAGTCGGGAGTGGCAGAGAAGTACGTAAGAGTTGTACAGGATATGTATGAGGGCAGTGTGACTGTGGTGAGGTCTGCGGTAGGAGCGAGGGATGCATTCAATGTGGAGGTGAGATTACATCAGGGATCAGCTCTGAGCCCTTTCTTATTTGCAATGGTGATGGACAGGTTGACAGACGAGAGTAGACAGGAGTCCCCATGGACTATGATGTTTGCTGATGACATTGTGATATGTAGCGATAGTAGGGAGCAGGTTGAGGAGACCGTGGAGAGGTGGAGATATGCTCTAGAGAAGAGAGAAATGAAGGTCAGTAGGAACAAGACAGAATACATGTGTGTAAATGAGAGGGAGGTCAGTGGAATGGTGAGGATGCAGGGAGTAGAGTTGGTGAAGGTGGATGAGTTGAAATACTTGCGATCAACAGCACAGAGTAATGAGGATTGTGGAAGAGAGGTGAAAAAGAGAGTGCAGGCAGGGTGGAGTGGGTGGAGAAGAGTGTCAGGAGTGATTGGTGACAGACAGGTATCAGCAAGAGTGAAAGGGAAGGTCTAGAGGACGGTAGTGAGACCAGCTATGCTATATGGGTTGGAGACGGTGGCACTGACCAGAAAGCAGGAGACAGAGCTGGAGGTAGCAGAGTTAAAGATGCTAAGATTTGCATTGGGTGTGATGAGGATGGACAGGATTAGAAATGAGGACATTAGAGGGTCAGCTCAAGTTAGACGGTTGGGAGACAAAGTCAGAGAGGAGTGATTGCGTTGGTTTGGACATGTACAGAGGAGAGATGCTGGGTATATTGGGAGAAGGATGCTAAGGATAGAGCTGCCAGGCAAGAGAAAAAGAGGAAGGCCCAAGAAAAGGTTTATGGATGTGGTGAGAGAGAACATGCACGTGATGGATGTAACAGAACAAGATGCAGAGGACAGAAGGATATGGAAGAAGATGACCTGCTGTGGCAACCCCTAACAGGAGCAGCCGAAAGAAGAAGAAGAAGAAAAATGGAGGAATGGCAGACACCGAGGACGCATTAAAAACAATTCAAGAAGACCTGGACAAACTTTCAAACTGGGGAAACATTTGGATGATGCAGTTTAATGTAGAAAATTGCAAAGTGCTACATGTGGGCAAAATGTAAATCAGTTATAAATTGTCATGCATGCACTACCCACAGTCACCTTCCGGGTATTCGTCTGAGGTAAGCATTTCCACTCCACACACCAGAGGGCACAATCACTAACTTACTTATCTCATACTGAGGGCAGGTGACCTTGCCCCTTGGGGTCTGGGAGCTATAAAAGCGAGGTGCTATGGAAAGGTTGTGTCTTATTCAGGAGATAAGTTACCCATGTAACATAGCTCCAACCCTGTGCCTAGACCACTCTCCATAGCAGGGGTCGCTAAGTCCAGTCCTGGAGGACCACCATAGCAGTAGGTTTTCATTCTAACACTTTTTAATGAATGCCCTGTGTGTGCTGCTAATTAACTTCTTGTGAATTAATTTTAATTGAATTGCTTTCTTAAGATTTGTTCCCCTGAATTTCTTCCTCGTTCCACTAAATTGCTTCATCTCTTTCCTTAAATGGCACCCAGACAGAAATGAAATATGAAGATGAGTGAACCAAAAGAAGACCAACTAAGTCAGGGCGTCAAACTCCAACCAATTTCACTCCAACTGGCTGCTTAACAAGGTGCCAATTCTTGTTGTTAATTATACCAATTCTTTAATTTCCTGACTTGTTGCTGATCTCGTGGTGCAATAACAGACATTTCTGAAATTGTTGATTTTCTCTTTCTAAGAGCAGTGTTAAAATGTTTTGGGGATATGAGAAGATTGACATTCCTGAGACGTTCATCTTTCTTTATTTTCAGATATTGTATGATGGACACCAGTTGTTTTGGCTCATTTTGTATCTCATTATTGTTTGGTTGCTAATTAAGGAAAAAGAAATAATCAAGGGGTCTGAGTCTTCAAGAGCACGTCAAATAAAATTAGTTCAAAAGAAGTTAATTAGCAGCAAAAACAGGTCACTCATTAAGAAAAGGACTGGAGTTGGCGACCCCAGCTCCAGAGCCTATTAATTTGAAACCAACAGCTAACAGATTGTTTTGTTAACCCTTCACGCTACAAGATGCTTGTTATTTTCAGATTTTTTTCCTTGCCTGGTTGGCACCACAAGATTTCTTTTGAGTCCTGTCCTTCCCACTATCAATGACAAGATGGGAGACACTGTCTTATAAGAAGCAACCTCTGAAAAGGATTTAGGGGTATATGTTGACACAACATTTTCTTCAACTAAGCAATGCAAAGAAGCAATTAAAAAGGCGAATTAAATGTTAGGTTATATCATTAAAACTGTTAAATATAAATTGAATTACATTATGCTCAGACCATTTAATGCATTAGTGAGACTGCATCTCATGTATTGTGTGCAGTTCTGGGGCCTCATGTATAATGCCTGGCGTAGAATCCACACTAAAACATGGAGTATGGACAAAACTAGAAATGTGCATATGCACAAAAAATATCACATGTATAAAACTGTGTGTAAACAAAGTCCTACACACATCCCCTTTTTAAACCCCAGTCAACATTAATTTTAAAACACATTCACGCACCTACAGCCCCCACCCCAACTAAAATATTTTCAGTTATATTTTACTAACTGGCACAGGCATCAGTACTTCAGACAAGCAAGTACCGGCTAACTTCAAACATCGCCAGTATGCAGGAAAACCTCCAAACATAGAAGTACTGGCCCACTATAAGGACTGCCTTGAAGATCAATATTTCTCAGTCTCTCTTCTGTCATCTTTTGACCTCATTCAAGATCTCCAGGATTAAATGTACAGTGTACGCAATGGGCTCACTCCCTGAACATAGTCACTTTGGAATTCCCTTTCATGTTTTGCTACTTTTCCCCATTTTAACCTTGTTTGCACTCTCTCTTGACTACAGACCCCATCCTCTGGTTTCCAGTCAAGCTTCATGGGAAGGTCACTTCTGGATAATATATATACATGGGCTCCACTTTACATTTTAAAATGATATTTCATCTTAAGAAGCCAAAACAAATATCTTGCTTCCTAGTGCAATGAACCAACATCAAGAGAGAGCATTTAATAAAAAAAAGAAAATTAAATTTCTGAAAAGAGCTCGCTAAACATGCAGCTGTAGGTCACAAGGTGATTCTGAAAAATTCGATAAAGTGAGGAAGCAATTAGTGGAGTATATAAAGGTCTGAAAATGCAGAGTCTAAATAATGAAGCCTTAAATTGTTTAGCAAAGGACATTTTGAACTGCAATGGTTTGCTAAATCAAAAATGAGTACCTCTTCATGTGAAATTGACAGCTTTGAAAAACTTTACCGCCTAGTGTCTTTGGTTAGTGTGCACTGGAAAATTAGGGCATTGGACTGTTTCGATTTGTAGCAGCCTATATGGTATATTTTAAAAAATACTGAAATATAATAATATAAAAGCATAAATTTACTGCTCTGCGGTGGGTTGGCACCCTGCCCGGGATTGTTTCCTGCCTTGTGCCCTGTGTTGGCTGGGATTGGCTCCAGCAGACCCCCGTGACCCTGTGTTCGGATTCAGTGGGTTGGAAAATGGATGGATGGAAATTTACTGCTATTTTAAAAATATCTTTTCTCCTCTAATGCATAAAATCAACTCTTAGA
Source organism: Erpetoichthys calabaricus (assembly GCF_900747795.2). NCBI lineage: Eukaryota > Metazoa > Chordata > Cladistia > Polypteriformes > Polypteridae > Erpetoichthys > Erpetoichthys calabaricus. The sequence continues at coordinate 293,293,020 of NC_041397.2, read as the reverse complement.
TAGACTGATTAGATATATGGATTTGAAAGGCACTACATGATAGATAGATAGATAGATAGATAGATAGATAGATAGATAGATAGATAGATAGATAGATAGATAGATAGATAGATAGATAGATAGATAGATAGATAGATAGATAGATAGATAGATAGATAGATAGATAGATAGATAGATAGATAGAATTTATAGTCAATTAAGTTGCAGAATGAGGACGCGACACTTTGCTAAAGTACTGGTACCTTTTTTATTAACATTACAGTTTTGAGCTAAATAATGCAAGATTTCAGTCAGTTGTCTTTGGAGTGTAAGAAGCCATTTTATTGCACTCTTTGAATAGAACAGCAGTTTTGTCATCTTACACTCCTTGTACTTCAAATCGATCCTCAGCTGAGTCTTCATCGATTTTACATTTCCTCATTTTTTTATGTTATGGAATCAGGTTATCTCCACAACGCAAACACATAACAGCTTCTACTACGGTATACACAGGCCTCCTTGGGACAACTGAGGAGCATTTCAGCATATCTTTGTTTGGCTGGTTAAATCTCCCAAGTGCCTTAGTCTTTATGAATTACTTCTTAGCTTGTCTACACAATTAGAGTTATACAGTAATTATGGTACAACCAAAACTGCATCCCCTGTGTAACAATACATTGTTATAATGTAGATAAGAAAAAACTTTACACTAGATAATAGAATCCCCTTCAAATGTAGCTTTCATTACTAGTGGTGAAGGACCATAGTGTACAGGCTCATAATCCAGATGAAAACACTCCATCACATGAGACAGAATGGAGCCTCTCACATGGAGAGTGTAAATACTTTGCTCAGTGTTCCCTCAGCAGGACTTTCAGCTAACAAAGCTTCCTTGTTTTCTTTCTGTACAAAATGAATTGTAAAAAGGCCCAACGTAAACAGAAGAAGAGTTGAAGCACAACTAGTGTCCCATATATGTGCCCAAGAATATTAGACAAAGGCAGGATAAAAGCCCTAAATCAGTGGTCTCCTCTCTATACCTCAGATCTTCCTTTTCAAGGTCTCTACCTTCAGGGTGCTCAGATCTTCTTTCCAATTCCATGCTCTTGCCGCATTTAGATTTGCAATTATACTTTTTCAGTGGCTGCCCCAAAACGTTGCAATACACTACCTCTAGATGTCAGAACCATGTCCACCATTCTATTATTTTTATTATTATTATTATTATTCTGTCATTTAAATCTCACCAAAGTCCGTCCTTTTTACTCTGGCTTTTAGACATATAGTAGTATTATGTATTTGCTTGTGATGTCTGTCGTGGGGATGGAAATGTCCTTTGACTTGGTTTTGTAGGATTAGTCTAGTGTTTCTCTGTTGTGATATTTTTATTGTTGTTTATTGTCATTTTAGTAATTAATTGGTTGTGTGACCACCTTGGGGCTTAGCAGTGCCCCAACCCCCAGACACAACTACACATAAAAGATCTGGGTTTTAAACAAACGATCCTCTTTATGTTCTGTACCTCCACTGCTCACCAAGTGCTCTTCTGCAGCAACACAACATGGCAGTAAATCTCTTTCCTCCTTCTGCACCTCTCTTGAAGCCTCATTCACACTTAGCCCAACTCTCAAAGCCCTTGCAGGAAACTTCCATCTAATGCAGCGGTTCTCAAACTGTGGGGCGCGCCTGGAGTAACAAAAAAGGGGGCGAATGTTGCCATACGTAGCGTAATTTCGCTATTTGTAGGGAAATTTTAAACTTGTAGCGGTGTATCAGAAGCAAAAAATATAGGAGTAAATTTTATTAGGGTTTCAAAAAAACGTTAGGGGGGCTCGATTAAAACTGTTATGAAAACTCGGGTCGCAAATACTTAAAGGTTGAGAAATGCTGATCTAACGCATCATTCACTGTTCTTATAAATATGTTGTATAAATGCATTTTGAATTTAATGTTCTAAGAATCATCGAGCAGATGATTGGCCGGCCCAGCACTGACTGTAGAATGGCTAATAGGGGAGAGGTGACTTGTTGGCTGAGGTCTTCAGGACTCTGACTGTGTCTGGTTGTCACTGACTCCTCTTCTACAATCTGGACATGGTTCTACAATAAACTGATGGATATTGTTATTTTTCATTTATGTTAATTAGGTTTTACTTTCATTTTGATGTATTTGAAAAAATCTATATCCTCACAAGTTAGCTCTGCATTTAGTGAATGGTATAATCTATTCCTACACCTTGAGAGTTGTGATGGTACCAGCACTTGCTGAGGACCAATGTGCAAGTACTTTGTACTGGTGTGTTGTATTTCTGAGGTGGCCATAACAGATTAAAGAGAATTACTTGTGCTCTGTTTTGGTGTTTTGTATTTACCCCCATTTTTGACACATTGCATGCCCAACCTACATTGAAGGGGGTCTCTCTCTGAATTGCCTTTCCCAAGATTTTTTCCATTTTTTTCTCCCTATGGAGTTTTTTCTAATCTTTTTAGCGAGTCAATGCCGTGGTGCTGTTAAAGCCCATTGAGGCAGTCCTTAGCCAACCATCCATCCATCCATCCTCTTCCGCTTATCCGAGGTCGGGTCGCGGGGGCAGCAGCTTGAGCAGAGATGCTCAGACTTCCCTCTCTCTGGCCACTCTAGCTCTTCCGGGAGAATCCCAAGGTGTTCCCAGGCCAGCCGGGAGACATAGTCCCTCCAGCGTGTCCTGGGTCTTCCCCGGGGCTTCCTCCCAATTAGACATGCCCGGAACACCTCACCAGGGAGGCGTCCAGGAGGCATCCTGATCAGATGCCCGAGCCACCTCATCTGACTCCTCTCAATGCGGAGGAGCAGCGGCTCTACTCTGAGCCCCTCCCGGATGACTGAGCTTCTCACCCTGTCTTTAAGGGAGAGCCCAGACACCCTGCGGAGGAAACTCATTTCAGCCGCTTGTATTCGCGATCTCGTTCTTTCGGTCACTACCCATAGCTCATGACCATAGGTGAGGGTAGGAACATAGATCGACTGGTAAATTGAGTGTTTGCCTTACGGCTCAGCTCCTTTTTCACCACGACAGACCGATGCAGAGCCCGCATCACTGTGGACGCAGCACCGATCTGCCTGTCGAACTCACGCTCTATTCTTCCCTCACTCGTGAACAAGACCCCGAGATACTTGAACTCCTCCGCTTGAGGCAGGATCTCGCCTCCCACCCTGAGAGGGCACTCCACCCTTTTCCAGCTGAGGACCATGGTCTCGGATTTGGAGGTGCTGATTCCCATCCCAGCCGCTTCACACTCAGCTGCGAACCGATCCAGAGAGAGCAGAAGATCATGGCCTGATGAAGCAAACAGGACAACATCATCTGCAAAAAGCAGTGACCCAATCCTGAGTCCACCAAACCGGACCCCCTCAACACCCTGGCTGCGCCTAGAAATTCTGTCCATAAAAGTTATGAACAGAATCAGTGACAAAGGGCAGCCCTGGCGGAGTCCAACTCTCATTGGAAACGGGTTTGACTTACTGCCGGCAATGCGGACCAAGCTCTGACACCGGTTGTACAGGGACCGAACAGCCCTTATCAGAGGGTCTGGTACCCCATACTCCCAGAGCACCTCCCACAGGATTCCCCGAGGGACATGGTCGAACGCCTTTTCCAAGTCCACAAAACACATGTAGACTGGTTGGGCGAACTCCCATGCACCCTCCAGGACTCTGCTAAGGGTGTAGAGCTGGTCCACTGTTCCGCGACCAGGACGAAAACCACACTGTTCCTCCTGAATCTGAGGTTCGACTGTCCGATGGACCCTCCTCTCCAGAACCCCCGAATAGACTTTTCCAGGGAGGCTGAGGAGTGTGATCCCTCTGTAGTTGGAACACACCCTCGGATCCCCCTTCTTAAAGAGGGGGACCACCACCCCGGTCTGCCAATCCAGAGGCAATGTCCCTGATGTCCATGCGATGTTGCAGAAACGTGTCAACCAAGACAGCCCTACAACATCCAGAGCCTTAAGGAACTCCGGGCGTATCTCATCCAACCCCGGGGCCCTGCCACCAAGGAGTTTTTTGACCACTTTGGTGACCTCAGTCCCAGAGATGGGGGAGCCCACCTCCGAGTCCCCAGGCTCTGCTTCCCCATTGGAAGGCATATTTGTGGGATTGAGGAGGTCTTCGAAGTATTCCCCCCACCGAGTCGAGGTCAGCAGTGCACCATCTCCACCATATACAGTGTTGACACTGCACTGCTTCCCCCTCCTGAGACGCCGGACAGTGGACCAGAATCTCCTCGAAGCCATCCGAAAGTCGTTCTCCATGGCCTCCCCAAACTCCTCCCATGCCCGAGTTTTTGCCTCAGCAACCACCGAAGCCGCATTCAGCTTGGCCTGCCGGTACCTATTAGTACCGTCCTTAGCCTAATAAGAAATAAGTTGTTGTTGTTGTAAGAACAAGGCAGCTTGACTAATTAAGATGTTTTGTTTTCTGTTGTTATTTGACACTGATGAATTTTGGCCGTTGAACGTATCAAGTTGCCTGAAGAGTTCAAAGGTGTAGAAGGTAAGATGAGCTCATGAAAGAATTTGCTGTGTATACAGCCCTTCTTCTGGAATAGGGAGAAGGTTGCTACAAAAGCTGCCTTTTCACCAGACATTTAATTTGCTAATATAATAATCCAAAGAGTATGACAATACAAATGCCATTTTTTACCAACTGACACGTTGATCTTCATGTTGATGGTCTGCCTGCTATTATAAGAGATGCCCCTTCGGTCTCAGCTTTCAAATTCTGGCTGAAGTCTCACTACTTCAGTTTAGTATACCCTGACTAGAGCTGCTGATTAACTGTACATACTGCATCTCTGTTTTTAGTCATTACCACTTAAACATAAATAATATAATAGCTATAATTTGTTACTAACCCTGGCCTGTTCTGTTTCTCTTCTCAGTACTCAAATGTGGCACTTGATGCCACAGTCCACCTGCTAAGTTGTTCTGCCGGCCTAAGGTAAAGAGAGCTGTGATGGAGAATTGCCTGAATCATCGGGTAAAAGGGTCCTTTCATCGGATTGGCTGGCCTAGTGCTGACTCAGTTGTGGAATGGCCAGTAGGGGGAGGCAGCTTGATGGCCGAGGTCTCCTGGTCTCTGAAGAAATCCAAATCGTATTATGTGATATCATCTGCTGTTGAATTCTGCTCTGTCCTTGTATTATATTGTATTGAGGATTACTTGTGTTCTGTTCTGTGTATTTATCCCCCTTTTTTTGACACCCACTGCATGCCCAACCTATCTGGAAAGGGGGTCTCTCTTTGAACTGCCTTTCCCAAGGTTTCTTCCATTTTTTCCCTACAAGGTTTTTTTTATTGTGAGTTTTTCCTTGTCTGCTTAGAGAGTCAAAGCATGGGGGGCTGTCAAAAGGCAAGGCCTGTTAAAGCCCATTGCGACACTTCTTGTATGATTTTGGGCTATATAAAAATAAGTTGCATTGTACTATATCTTTATATTTCAGTTAGATTGCATCCTAATGATGTATAGACAGTGAGCTGACCCAGACTTGAACCCAACACTCTGGAGCTTTGAGGCAGTAGCACTAACTATTCTGCCACTTCTCTTAAAATAGGTAGAAGTTTTACTTTAATTAGAAGTACCGTAAGCTGCAAATTAAAGTCAGACTCCTGGGAGGACCAGTCTGGTTTTCAATTAATCACACTGAATGGCAAGAGCACTTAGTGGCTTTCTTTTCGGACTGCACTCAAACTCCATATGACACTCCCTTTCAAGCTCAATTATGTAATTAAATATTTACTTTTCGTGACTTAATGATATGTTTGCAGTGACTGGAAGTGTGTTTTAAAATTCTCTTCTCTTGACTGTTATCTTTCCTCTCTTATCTGAATGATGCTGCTCACTTATATCTTTTGGCTAGATTGATTTCATGTGATTGGTCCTGATACTAAATGAATTCCCTTTCTCTTCACTTTGCCATAAATTCATTACATGCTCACCTCTTGTTACAATCCTTCTCGAATGTCACGTGTAGCTTAAGGGGTGTAATTCTCTGCTGAGACATGAGGTGGCAGTGTTCAATAATAATCCCCCTTCTTCCTTTGCAAAAAGGAAGACTGACATCATTCTACCTATGACTTCAAACCACCTAGACCTACTTCCTCCTCCCAAAATGCCTCTTAAATCAAGGAGACACCATCTTGGGCAGTCTGACTGAGTTCCAATGGGAAGACTCACTTTTTCGTGCCATTAAAACACATTTTTTATTTTCATTCATTATGTTCTAAATATACGAGGTTGGCCACAAGGTGTCCCAAAAATCTTTCTTCATTTTTGTCTTCTTAACACATTTTACAACCTCAGATGACAAATACAAACTTCCGAAATTTTGTTTCCTACTTCACAGTTCCCATGATTATAAATTGAGATGTAGTCATTTCTTATTGAACAATAAACAATTCATTGAACAATTCTGAAAAAAGTATTTAAATTGGTAGACTCAGAATTGAGTGAAACCCTTGTATAATAGGTAAAGCATTCAAAGTAATTTATTGTGAATATATAAACTGCCTCACTAGATGCTCCTGTAATATTTATCAGTACAGCAGAAATGAAGATGTTTACTTCTACCGAAAACACTCACACGACTTCATCAATAGAATATCAGGCACAAAACAAACAACTGAATTTAACGTTGATATAGGGATAGACTTTGAATATTCATGCATGTATTAGTTAGACACATAACACAATAGTGACAAAAGCATGTAGAGTAGAATCTCCCTGTCCACAGGTGATACAGTCCAAGGCCTACCTTGGATGCCTGTAACTGTTAGTTGTGAACTCTATATACTGTCATGCATGTGCATTAGAGGATGATCTTCCAGAATCATCTGAGATACGTAGTACCACTCAGGGATGAGAGCGAGCGCTGGTACTAATCTTTTCATCTTCTTTTTTCTCCACTGTGCTGAGAAGACACCTAGTGAGGACAACTGACATCTCCCCTTCCCATTAGAACTTTTCAATAATCTAGATGAGAACAGGCCATTCAGCCCAACAAAGCTCACCAGTCCTATCCACTTAATTCTTCTAAAATAATATCAAGTCGAGTTTGGAAAGTCCCTAAAGTCCTACTGTCCACCACCCTACTTGGTATCTTATTTCAAGTGTCTATGGATCTCTGTGTAAAGGAAACCATCCTAATTTTAGGGCGACATTTACCTTTAACAAGTTTCCAACTGTGTCCCCCTGTTCTTATGAACTCATTTTAAAGTCACAGTCTCAATCCACTGTACTAATTCCCTTCATAGTTCTAATTCTTCAATCATGTCTCCGCTTAGTCTTCTTTTGCTCAAACTGTAAAGGCTCAGCTCTTTTAATCTTTCCTCATAACTCATCCCCTGTAGCCCTGGAATCAGCCTAGTCACTCCTCTCTGGACCTTTTCTAGTGCTGCTATGTCCTTTTTGTAGCCAGGACACCAAAACTGCACCCAGGACTCCAGATGAGGCCTTACCAGTGTGTTATAAAGCCTGAGCAGAACCACCTGTGACTTGTACTCCACACATCAAGGCGCTATATAATCTTACATTCTATTAGCCTTCTTAATGGCTTCTGAACGCTGTCTGGAAGTTGATAGTGTTGAGTTCACTGTGACTCCCAAATCCTTCTCATTAGGTGTACTCTTGATTTTCAGAGCTCCTATTGTGTATTCAAACCTCTATGTGTAATTCTTTACATTTACTGACATTAAATTTTATCTGCCACAAATCTGCCCAAGCTTGTATGCTATCCAAGTCTTTCTGTAATGATATGATGGATTCCAAAGTATCTGCCAATCTACCTATCTTGGTATCATCTGCAAATTTAAACCAGCTTGTTCCTTATATTCCTATCTAAATAATTTATATATATTAAAAATAAGCAGCTGCCCCAGCACTGACCCCTGTGGAACACCACTCTTTACTCTCTCAGTTCTGATAAGGTTCCTCACACCATCACCATCTGCTTTCCACCACCTGCCTATAAATATCAAGGCTACCGATAGGAGGCGTCATTCTATGACCCAGCATTCCAGAGCTCAATTCTTTTTTTTTTTTTTTTGTTCTTTATTTCGCCTTATACAATTTCTTGTATTAGGAATTTGGTAGTTTTGGCATACCCCTTGGGGTCAGAGTGCAGGGTCAGCCATTGTACAGCACCCCTGGAGCAATTACAGGTTAAGGGCCTTGCTCAAGGGCCCAGCAGAGCAGTGGCCTTTTGGCAGTGACGGGGATTCGAACCGGCAACCTTCGGGATACCAGCGCAGCTCCTTAGCCACCACTCCGCCCTTTTTGAGTCTCATTCGAAGAGCATTACATCTGATCCTTGAAGAAGCTGTTGTTAAGCTTTTCGTTTCTTATTTTTGAGCCATACAGCGCCTCATATTGTGTTTGAATGAACAGAATTAAATGAGGATGGCCAGGTTGGCGCTCCAACATTAATTCTATTCCAACTTATTATTACTCACAAAACCATAACATCAGTCATTTTTCTTTTACATACACACCTATGATAAAGTTTAATTGATAAATTACGAACAATAAGCCATTACAAGCGTTAATTAACATTAAAATACATTGTACATTGGTCAATCAATCAATAAATCATTTTTATTTAATGTGCAGAACCGCCATGCAACATAGACTCAATATGCTCTACAAATAAGAAGAATACATGGGACAAGATATAAAGTAAATAAAAACAGAACTTAAAATAAAATAACATCAATGTTGAAGGAATAATAAATAATAAAATTGAAATTAAAACATTGAAAGTTAAGGTACGTGAACAGGTAATAAAAAGTAATGATATAAGCCTTTAAGTATTATTATTATAACCGTGCACTCTCTCTGTCTCTGTATCCCTCAAATGAATGGGATTCTGACATTTTAGCTTGACCCTCAGGGGGTAACGGAGCAATGAAAAATGTCTTGTACACACACATAGTTTAAACATATTATTACATTAGAATTTTATATTTGTTTATCTTAGCCTATCACCAGCTTCTCCATTCTTCGTTGTTTTCATTTATGCCCTTAATGGCTTGTCAGAGGCTTTGAAGAACTGCCAGCATCACTTCATGCACTTTGGCTCTTTGAGGCCATTATTAACCTCCTTAGCGTTACAATTTTTCTCAAAAAACATAAAAAGCATTGCATTTTTTGGCTTGATAAATGACATTTTCATTAAATCTCATCATTCTACTATAAAACGTGCAAAATGCCCACAGTACAAAGTCAAAAGTATAAAAAGTACAATATTGATGTGAGCATCACTTTCGGATTCCCAGAATCACTTTCAGTTTCACTGACCAATTCAATTTCACTACCTGAAGACAGATTCATCTTGTCATCACTGCTGATGAGAGACAACCATTACGAGGCTAGGAGAAGTCGTGATGCTTACTCAAGACACAGCTGTACCGCTGGCCGAGTAATGCTCAGCACTAATACGGTTTTCACTTTTACAATCCAGGTAATCCTTGGCTCTTACACGAGACGCATCTATACTGTTACTCAAGACACGGATGTACCGCTGGCCGAGTAATGCTCAGCACTAACACGGATTTTACTTTTACAACCCAAGTAATCCTTGGGTCTTACGCAAGATGCATCTATACTGTTGCTCGAGTGACACTAATGCTAAGGAGGTTAAGGAAGGTCAAGGGTTATTTTCACAAAAAAATTCTGATAATGTTGCAACATTGTACACGATGTGTTATTGCAGTGAAAATAATGTCAGACATATAGGCACACCCCCGTGAAATGCTGGGTTTTTGCTGCATGCAGAATGTAGCAATGATTTATTTTAGGAATTAGCCATTTAATTTTTTCAGGCCACAACAATTCGCAGATAACTGAAACTGTGGAAAATGAACCCACAGATGTGGGGGTGCTACTGTACTCGGAAAACATAGGAAAATTGCCTTTTCAAAGCAAGTACTCTGTTAGATTTGCTGAGCAGCTTGGCTTGCTGCATGACTGGCTAGAATTGGTGGCACACACTTGTGCCTGGGGTTCACCTTCTTGCCTCTGCTGAAGTAAGTAATACCACTCCCGGTTGAGAGGGGGCACTGTCACTAACTGTATTGTCTCTTTCATTCACAGTTCCTAAACCACACCCAAGGTAGTCCTGCTCACAAAGCCCAGAAAAGACTCCACCCCTTCTATTCAGATACTATAAAACCGAGCAGTCCCAGGAAGACGTTATCTCATTTTGAACCCTTGCCTCAATGAGGGCAGTGCTGCCCCTTACAGAGCCTTTGAAAGAAAGATTCAACTGACTGATTAGAGATGACTTTATTTTGCGCCACGCACACTTGTCTTTGTTTTTTTTTTCTGTGCCAATTAAACAGGGTAGCCCAGCTCTTTCTCCAGTACTTATCTTGAGTTTGTGTGGTCTGCCCTGATGGTCACACCAATAAGGTGGGGTGTTTGAGGCCAATTGTGGGTCAAAAGTGTAAAATCATGAGGTATATGATATGAGACTGTTACTATAGGTAGAACTTTGACAAATCACCAGATATGAGAAGAAATGTGAGACGTGGACACGATTGGTCACAGGGCCAGAGGCCTCCATGGAAGTGTTGTTGGCCTTTACTCTTCAACAGCCCATTAACCCAAAAATATTGCAGGGAACTGAGATAAAAACCTAAAAACAACAGCGACTTGATGGTCTTAGTTCCATACCAGAAACTGCAGACAAAGGCTGTGCCAGAATGACTGACAAGCTCACTGTGTAATGCAAGAAGACCTTCCACCTAAATGGTAGTCACATTGTGTGCCTAGTCTTTGACAAGAAGTGCTGCTTTTCATCCAGGGTTATATTTTAGGGTATGTGCCACATCCATATTATTTCACCCTCCACCCATCCTTCTGCTGATACCAGCATAGGAGAGAGTTTACCCGAACCATCAATTACAGCAGCCCAGGTAAGCAGAGAGCTGAGGAGACTTGTATCGCCACGCCTGCTGAAGGCCTGTGTATTGGAGCTGGGGAGTCCTCTACAGCGCATCTTCAACCTGAGCCTGGAACAGGAGAGAGTCCCGAGGCTTTGGAAAACATCTTGCATCACCCCAGTCCCAAAGGTATCACATCCTAATGAGCTGAATGACTTCCGGCCTTTCGCTCTGAAGTCGCATGTGATGAAGACCATGGAGCGGCTGCTGCTTTACCACCTGAGGCCACAGGTCCGTCACGCCCTTGACCCTCTGCAGTTCGCATACCAGGAGAAGGAGGGAGCAGAGGATGCCATCAACTACATGCTACAGCCGATCCCTCTCCCACTTGGACAGTGGCAGTGGTGCTGTAAGAATTATGTTTCTGGACTTCTCTAGCGCCTTCAACACCATCCAACCTCTGCTCCTTAGGGACAAGCTGACAGAGATGGGAGTGGATTCATACCTGGTAGCATGGATCATGGACTATCTTAAAGGCAGACCTCAGTATGTGCGTCTCGGGAACTGCAGGTCTGACATTGTGGTCAGCAACACAGGAGCGCCACAGGGGACTGTACTTTCTCCGGTCCTGTTCAGCCTATATACATCGGACTTCCAATACAACTCGGAGTCCCGCCATGTGTAAAAGTTCGCTGAGTACACTGCTATCATGGGCTGCATCAGGAGTGGGCAGGAGGAGGAGTATAGGGACCTAATCAAGGACTTTGTTAAATGGTGCGATTCAAACCACCTACACCTGAACACCAGCAAAACCAAGGAGCTGGTGGTGGATTTTAGGAGGACCAGGCCCCTCATGGACCCCGTGATCATCAGAGGTGACTGTGTGCAGAGGGTGCAGACCTATAAATATCTGGGAGTGCAGCTGGATGATAAATTGGACTGGACTGCCAATACTGATGCGCTGTGCAAGAAAGGACAGAGCTGACTATACTTCCTTAGAAGGCTGGCATCCTTCAACATCTGCAATAAGATGCTACAGATATTCTATGCGATTGTGTGCTGGGGAGGCAGCATAAAGAAGAGGGACGCCTCACGCCTGGACAAACTGGTGAGGAAGGCAGGCTCTATTTTAGGCATGGAACTGGACAGTTTGACATCTGTGGCAGAGCAATGGGCGCTGAGCAGGCTCCTGTCAATCATGGAGAATCCACTGCATCCACTGAACAGTATCATCTCCAGACAGAGGACCAGCTTCAGCAACATCGTTCCTCCCACACACTATGCGACTCTTCAATTCCACCCGGCAGGGGGGTGGGGGATGGGGGTGTCGGGTAAACGTTAACATTATAGAAAGTTACTGTCTGTCTGTATACCTGCATTGTTATCACTCTTTAATTTAATGTTGCTTTTATCAGTATGCTGCTGCTGGAGTATGTGAATTTCCCCTTGGGATTAATAAAGTATCTATCTATCTATCTATCTATCTATCTATCTATCTATCTATCTATCTATCTATCTATCTATCTATCTATCTATCTATCTATCTATCTATCTATCTATCTATCTATCTATCTATCTATCTATCTATTATATAGTGTCTTTCATATCTATCTATCTATCTATCTATCTATCTATCTATCTATCTATCTATCTATCTATCTATCTATCTATCTATCTATCTATCTATCTATCTATCTATCTATCTATCTATCTATCTATCTATCTATCTATATGTAATTCCTTTGTTTAAGCTTTAGGCACATTTTTGATCTTAAGGATGTTTATGGTTGACTTGTAATGAGTAAATAAAAAGCTGTGTCTGATCCCCTGCTTGACTGCTGTTCATTCTGTTTAGTGTCTCTGAGGAAGTTAAAGATAAATGACACATGTAGTCAATCCAAGTTTGCTCTGTCTGTGATTGGTGTCGGTGAAAGATATCGCACTCTGACAGCTGACTACTAGGGGGTAAGTGAGGTGGGGTCTCTCTGTGACATGCCCACAGCAAAACAAATGTAATTGCAAAGGCCAGCTAAAGCCAACTTTGGTGTAGTATTTTGATTGTATTCCTAATCAAAGACAATCAAGTGGAGAAGTAGGAGGAATAGATGAAAAAAAGTTCAAAACAGTCTACTCAGAATTAATGATTGTGAACTAGAAAACTGCTTATTGCAAAGTATTGTAAAGCAGTAGTTCTCAAATTCTGTCCTGGGGACCCTATGTGACTCCAAGTTTTCATTATAACTAACTTCTGTTTTTAATTGGAATCCTAACCTAATTAAGTGGCTGTCATGTCTTCACTTTTATACTTTGGGGTCAATGTAGAAATTATAAAACTAACTTTGGTAACACTTGAGTTCAGGTACTGAAAAAATGCATCTACTGTTAGATAACGAGTCCTTAGCAAAGGCTTCTCATGGTCTTAGTAAAACTTTCAAAGCATCAATAAAGTGGATATTCATCTCTGCAATATGGCCTATTAAAATAACTTCAATTTGAAAACATTAAGCCTTAAAGCATCCAGTCATCTTTCATATTAAAATTTTGTATAGCCTTTGTTCATTCTTCCAGTTTATCAAGTTATGTCAAATTGGGGAGCATGCACTGGTACAGTGCTTTGCCGCACCCACTACACGATGAAACAACTTGGGATCCCAGTTGGCAACCCCCCAGGCAGACACGCGGTCCAGTCTCACCCTTCGGAAATGACCCTCTATCTGCCCCAGCCAGGTGTTACGTGGGCGACCCCTTGACCTGGTCCAGTCACACGTGTCCCCAACAATGAAGATCTTATGAGCCGGATCACCCTCGGGGAAACACACCACATGGCCGTAGTGCCATAACTGATGCTCCCTCACAATGCAGGTAATGTGCCTCATTCGGGACTCCATGAGCATCACAAAGTCAAACCAACATTACCCAAGGATATTCCAGAAAGACACAGTACCAACGGAGTCCAGTATTCGTCTCGGGTCACTGGATAGCGTCCATGTCTCGGAACCATATAGCAAGACAGGAAGCACCAGGATCGCCACACACCCCTTTCTAGTGACCTCATGACCCCCCATGCTCTCCCAATCCGTCTACTGACTTCATAGGAAGAGTCACCAGGGACATGAATGTCACTGCTGAGGTAAGTAAACCTCTCGACGAGGTCGACACTCCTTCCACAAACAGGCACACTGCTGATGGCAGTGCCCAAGAGGTCATTGAAGGCCTGACACTCAGACTCCTCACTCAGTCTCTCAAGTGCCCCAATTAGAACCTCCATTGACTCCGCGAAGATCACAGCATCATCATCAAAGTCAAGATCTGTGAACCTTTCTTCACCAACAGATGCCCTACAGCTGCTGGACCCCTTGACTTTGCCCAACACCCTATCCATACGAACTTTGAACAGAGTAGGAGCAGAACACACCGCTGACGAACCCCAGAATCAACTGGGAAAAACACAGAGGTCCTGCATCCACTCTGCACAGCACTCACAGTACCAGAGTACAGTGTACCAGATTATCCATATTACTAACCGAAGGTTGTAAACCGGATGGACACAGGACACAGGGCGCATCGAAGCGCATGCGCACTGCCGCACTGCAACAAGCCCGCCCAAAGCTAACGACACAGCCACAGAACACACAGAAACGAGAAGGTTGTAATCCGGATGTCACGTGCACTGCCGCACTGCAACGAGCCCGCCACCTGTAAACTAGACTTGCTCTAACCCAATGTACCAATAATGTAGATCACATAACGGTCATTCAGTTTGGCGCCAGCCCTGGAGTCCATAGTCAAACGCAGCGGCATCCCAAAACGCGGTGGTGCCCGCCCCAGAGTCAAACGCAGCGGCTTCCCAGAGTCAGTACATGGTGCCCAAACAACACAACCTGTGAGCTACACTTGCTCTAATCCACTGTGCCAGTAATATAGATCACATAACGGTCACAGACTCTAACCCAGCGGCTTCCCAGACTCAGTGGCTGACACACGAACACCACAACCTGTAAACTGAACTTGTGCAGTGGCGAGTGGCTTCCCAGACTCAGTGGCTGACACACGAACACCACAACCTGTAAACTGAACTTGCTGTGCTCCACTCTGCCAGCGGTCGGTGTAAGCAAAGGCAACAGAATCACGTCTCCACAAAACAAGACTGCTTTACTACAGATATGCTTATGTAATTACATGACATTTCCCCAGACGCACCCACCCTCCATGATATGTCATCCATCCAGATATCGGACAGAACAGAAACTAATTGCCATTCTTGGATTTCCGATTCGCTAGCGAATCGCGAGCTTACTTGTGAGAGATATAATATGAGATGTGATAGTTATGTCTGGGATAGCTTCTGTATTACCATGAACAATTCACCTTGGATTTTCTGTTTCTGCAGACTGATTGTACAAAAACTTGGAATTGTTGTCTGAACATCGAAGAAGTCTGAACTACTGTCTAATATGATTGTTTGTTCATTTGTTTCAATAATTGTCAGTATGGTCATAAGATGTGATCTGATCTTCATCTAAGTCATAAATCTAGACAAACACAATATGGTTACACTAATAACACACACACACACACACACACATATAAGGGACATTGAAGTAGTTTCCGCACTTTTATATTTTTGTTGGAAACGATGATGGCAGAGGTGTAATAATTGGTCGTGTCTGAGAGTGTCATGTGACCAGTTCTGTCTTGCAGGCCGGCTGCCCTGTCAGGTTAGTATAAGAGTTGTCACCCTGTGGTGAAGATGGCTGCCAAACTTATAAATTTGCCCAAAGAGGAACAGCATTTTGTCACATGCTTATTGCGAGCAAAAATTCATCTCCGCATGTGTGCTCAGTATGGGGATAAAGTTCTCTCTCGTAGAGTCGTCTATGAGTAGATTGAAATGTTCGAAAATGGACATATTAGTGTGACTGATGCAGCGTGCTCTGGACGTCCAGCTACAGCCATGGCCACGAGGAATGAAAACAGCGGTG
The DNA here is from genome assembly GCF_900747795.2 of Erpetoichthys calabaricus. Taxonomy (NCBI): domain Eukaryota; kingdom Metazoa; phylum Chordata; class Cladistia; order Polypteriformes; family Polypteridae; genus Erpetoichthys; species Erpetoichthys calabaricus. The sequence continues at coordinate 293,277,140 of NC_041397.2, read as the reverse complement.
CATCATCAACCAAAAACAGTTTTTGCTGGTGGCATTAAAAAGTTGGTACGATTCTGGGAAAATTGTCTCACAAAGGAAGGTGACTATATAGAAAAGTGATATAATTTGTTTTTGAAATTCTTAATAAATAGAGTTTAAATAAAAGTGCGGGAACTTTTTGTACATCCCAAGTAAATTTAATCGTTTATGTCTTTATTAAGAACGCCCATCAAATATTTACCTATTTTGTGGAAAAAGTAAGAGAACCCTTGGATTTAACAAGTGGTTGAACCTTCTTTGGCAACAAAATCTTCTAACAAGTGTTTCTGGCAGCTGTGGATCAGACCTGCACAACATTCAGGAGGAATTTTGGACTATTCTTCATTACTGTACTACTTCAGCTCTTCCATACACTTAGGATGTCAGGTGTGATTGGCTCTCTTTAGGTCATTCCATAGCATTTCTATTGGGTTAAGGTCTTGACTCTGACTGGGTCACTCCAAAAGGCACAGTTTCTTTTACTGAAGTTATTCTGTCCATTATTTTGACATTTAAGTTTCATTGTCCTGCAGCATCTCTAGGCATCTGCTGGCAGACCTCCACCATTATATTATCCTGCTGGATACCTTGATAAACATGGGAATGCATTTTGCCCTTGATGATGAAAAGCCATCCAGGTCCTAAGTCATGATGCTCCCTCCACCGTACTTCACTGTTGGGATGATGTTTTCATGTTGATATGCAGTATACTTCCATAACAATTCAGATTACTTTTCATCAGTGCAGAAGACATTTTCCTAATGGCATTGTGAAGAGTTACTTACTTATTTTATCTTCTCTCATTATACCTTACTGTGTTGATGGTCAGTGATTTTTTTTTGGTGAGCTCTGGATGCCAAGCATGTTCAATGTTTTGAATGAGGTAGATCTATGAAACAGAGAAGTTAACTTCTTCCAATGATTCCTTCATACTTTTAGCTGTTCCTTTAAGGGTCTTTTTTATGTCATTGAGTATTCTGTGTTGTGCCTTTTCAAGTTGTCTTGGCTGGGTGTAGACTTTTACTGAGAATAACCACAGTACTAAGTCATCTCCATTTATGCACTTTGTCTAACCATGGACTGATGAATGTCTAAACTCTTTGAAATTAATTTGTAACTCTTTCCGGCATCATGCAAATCAATAGTTCTTGATCATAGTTTGTCTTTTTTTTGGGGAGCAGATGCTGCTTGTGAACAGCAAACTAAAAATGTCTGAATATTTTTTATTGGTCAAAGTAGCTCTATACTACGCATCCAATCTCATTTCATTGGTTGGACTACAGGTTTGCCAACTTCTGACTCCAATTAGCTTTTGTTGAAGTCATCAGCCATGGAGTTCAAATTACACTGTGAATGTTTGAATGATGTAATCAGTATGCACAATAATTTGTGTGTTAGTTAAATTAGACTGTGTTTGTCCATTGCCATAACTTAGATGAAGGTCAGACCATATTTGAAAAAAATGTATGCCTAAATGTGGTTATTTCTAAAGAGTTCACATACTTTTTGCTGCCACTGTAGCTGTTTGGATGTAGATGTTCTTCTAATTCTGAAGCAAATGACACCTTTAGGGAACAGGTCAGACTGACCCACATAGCTTACATAAGGTCAAAAACAGTAATCACATTAAACAGCAAGACTTTTATTATACACTAGCAAAATACCCGCGCTTCGCAGTGGAGAAGTAGTGTGTTAAAGAGGTTATGAAAAAGAAAAGGAAACATTTTAAAAATAACGTAACATGATTGTCAATGTAATTGTGTTGTCATTGTTATGAGTGTTGCTGTCATATATATATATATATATATATATATATATATATATATATATATATACACACATACACACACACACACACACATAAACATATATATACATATACATATATATACATATCTACATATACACATATCTACATATACACATATATACATATAAACATATATATATATATACATATACACATCCACATATATATATATACACATATCAACATATATATATACACATACATATACACACATACATACACACATATACATATATACATATACACACATACATACACATACATATATATATATACACACATACATACATACATACACACATACATACATACATACACACACACACATATATATATATATATATATATATATATATATATATATACACACAGGCACATATCTACATATATATATATATATATAGACATACATACATACATACATACATTCACATATATATATATATATATATATATATATATATACCAGCTGAAATACCCAGCGTTGCCTGGGAGGAAAATAAAGTTGTTTTTTTTTAATTGTTTGAGAAAAATATAATTAGAAAAAACACAAGTTTAAAAATAAAAATAAATATGAGTCGGTTGTTGAAACCCAAAAAAGCGATCATAATATAAGACCCCAACTTATACGCCCGTTCAAAAATGCAACACTTAAATTTTTTGCCTCCTCTAATCTTGCATCCATTTCTCAGATGCATTGAATTGTGTGGCAGCAGCACAGTTACCAATTTCTTTTGCCACTTCAAAGACATTTAATTTAAAATCAGCTTCATATTTTCTTCTGATCAAACGCTCCATTGTAGATAAGGGATGGTCTTACGATAAAAGTGTATGAGGGTGTGAGATACAAAAAACACAAAACAGTGCAAATGTTGCTTCAGAATAGTTTGGGTATTAGCATGTGGTCACGTAGGCATAATAGAGAAAGAGAGAGAGAGGTTAGGAGTACGCACTGATACAGCGCATTGCCTCACCTACAAAAAAAGGCAGTGTGTTCTGTGGTTACTCTCTCAGGTGGGCATTAACATATCATAATCTGTTAGATCAATAGTGAGAGTTTTCCGCTTTCGACTTGGACAACAGACAGTATAAAATACCATAATACCACGTAGCTCTGATCTCTCTCTCAAAAACATTAAACGTTACTCCTTAACAATCTGTAGATGATAATGTCTGTTGAACACACAGGTATCGCTAGCTAAGCGGAGGCAAGGTGCACTGCAACACGTGGTGAGACGTGGAGTAACTGGAACAGAGGCTCTGAGCCCACAGGCACTCTGTTGGATTTGCATAAATACATTGATACCGCAAGTGAACTATGGTACTTAGTGTGACTATTTGAGACTTACTTTTCTGTTCAGGTACCCATTTCATTTATGTAATCCGCGGATTCTCCGCTATTTTTTGTTCGTCTATTACGATAATAGTTATTTATTGATTCCCTTCTTTAGCTGACTGCCTGCTCATATAAGGCGCTCCGCTTTTTTTTTTTTGAACAGATTTGATTCATCCAAGTGATCACTCGGGCGCCGTTCATTCACTTCACGTGAGCCGCTCTCTCGCTTCTTATTCTTTCGCTGCCTTCTCAATTGTGTAATGAATGTTTTCTTCAGCGCTCTTTCGCGCTCTTCCTTGTTTTCTACGTACTGCCTTCACAGTCAGTTCAGTCGGGCTCCGTTCATTCACTTCACGTGAGCCGCTCTCTCGCTTCTTATTCTTTCGCTGCCTCGTCAGTTGTGTAATGAATGTTTTCTTCAGCGCTCTTTCGCGCTCTTCCTTGTTTTCTACGTACTGCCTTCACAGTCAGTTCAGTCGGGCTCCGTTCATTCACTTCACGTGAGCCGCTCTCTCGCTTCTTATTCTTTCGCTGCCTTCTCAATTGTGTAATGAATGTTTTCTTCAGCGCTCTTTCGCGCTCTTCCTTGTTTTCTACGTACTGCCTTCACAGTCAGTTTACGTGATTACGTGGGAGGTGTGATGACGCGACACGCAACTCCGTCTCCTACGGCCATCTTGCTGCCTTCTATTACAGTATATGGACAAAAAAGAGGTTCCAGTTATGACCATTACGCGTAGAATTTTGAAATGAAACCTGCCTAACTTTTGTAAGTAAGCTGTGAGTGAGTGAGTGAGTGAGTCTGTCAGTCAGTCAGTCAGTCAGTCAGTCAGTCAGTCAGTCAGTGAGGGCTTTGCCTTTTATTAGTATAGATTTTCAAAAGATCCAGAAAGATGAAATATGAGAGCACATTATTATAACCATGTTTTCTTTCTGACTAACTTGATTTGGCGTCACAGATCCCATATTTTGCAGGGTTGTTGGGCATGTCCTGCCACAAAGGACAACACCCTATGAATGGAAGAAGGTGTTCATTTACTGTAACATAAGCACCAGGATAGTATAAGATAGGTAGATTGTCCACCCATTTATTCCACACCTCCCTGATTGCAGCTAGTTTGTCTTGTTCATGTCAATCATGTCTGGTATTACGCTTATCACAGTGAATGATGCAATTATATGGAATGATTCCAGAGACATTGTTGTCTCAAATATTGACCGGCCATGTTCTATAGACTGGAGGTCACTTCTCCATTTGACCTGTACACACCAGCTCATATTAGCAATCCAATGTAGGCATGCAAGCCAGTATGATCCAGTCGCTTCTAGCTCTTGTGAAACACACAACTCCCATCCAAGTTGAACATGTCTAGTATAATTTTCTAGACAGGCTGATGTAAGAAAAGCTCAAAGTAAATTGTATGTCATGGACTTAAATGACAGCAAATCATATTAGCTCTGGAACCATTCTGATTACATTAAACACTAAACGTCTGCCTTGGGATGAAAGTAGTGAAGGTGAACATTCTGTATTACCATCGTTAGATTTCCACTTCTCTACTCTTCTTGGTAGTTGCTGTGTTACATTATTTACATCTGTTGGAAGACAGGTAATGGCAGGCTCATTCTCTGAATCATCTACACCTATGGAACATTTAACATCTGGATCTTCAAGTATAAAGTCCTAGATAACTAAACCTTCTCTAAATCTGTCACAGTCCCAAATCTATGTTAGAACTTCTTGGACTGTTAGACATTTGAAGCTTACTTACTATGACTAAGAAGGTTCATAGTCATCCAAGAGACTTATTCAGCTCTAAAATCAGGTGGGAAGTCCACTGGCATATAAACTCACCGGTGGACTAAGCCATTGATACTTGATGAAAGTCATACATGGTTGTCTGGCTCATGTGAAAATAAGTGTGAAGTGTTTTTGATGACAAGAGGTATGTTGTATTGTATGTTAACAAAAGGAGGTGACTTGGCTTAGTGGATATACACATCTCATACGCAAGGGTGTCGACTACATCATCACTTGTCTGCAATATACAATACAGTCTAATGGGCTGTTCCCCTATTCATCAAAAACAATTCGCACTTCTTTTCACATGAGTCAGATGACCATGTAACACATTCAACAACCCTCAATGACCCCAGGAAGATGATTTTGAACCTTTCCCTGTACCTTAAATTATCCGGGTCAAAATGACCTTCAATGTCATCTTTGTATGAAACTGTACAGACTTTCCCTAACACATTAGGGTGACCACACTTCGTTTTTAAGATCATGACCCTAAATGACAAAAAGCCAAACAATTTCAAAGACAAAAAAGTTACAGTAAACCCATAGTTGAAATAACTCAAGAATGAAAATGGGACAAAGTGAAAAATAACATAATAGAAGGGTTATAATGTGATATTTATTGTGGTTGTTTGGCTGAACCCACAGACAAACCTATATTTGTCACGGCTAGGACAAGGCACTTCTTTGAGCACCTTTGAAGGTCTAAGGGCTAGGCCTGCTATTGCTAACCATGGGCTGCTCTCCACTGCTGGCCATTCCTCATTAATTAGACCCATCTTTGGTGTCATATCCTTTCTCTGTTGGGGAGTGGAGGTTGAGCACTGAGTTAATGGACCTCTAATAAGAGACAGTAAGATTAGTTTATGATTATCACTGCAGAATAAACACAGGATTACATGCAATTTCCACATACACACCTGGACCAGTTTTTATCTAACACCTAAGAATTAGGGTAAAGTCAGTCGATGGATTGGGAGAGCATAGGGGGGTCATGAGGTTGCTGGAAAGAGGTGTGTGTCGCTCCCGATATCTATGCAAAAGAACAAAGGTCCAAGTCTTTAGAGTCTTGCTATACGGTTTCGAGACATGGATGCTATCCAATGACCTGAGATGAAGACTTGGACTCCTTTGGTACCGTGTCTCTCCAGAAAATCCTTGGGTATCGTTGGTTTGACTTTGTGCCAAATGAGTGGTTGCTCATGGAGTCCCGAATGAGGCACATTACCTGCATTGTGAGGGAGCATCAGTTACAGCACTATGGCCATGTGGCACAATTCCCAGAGGGTGATCCAGCTTGTAGGATCCTCATTGTTGGGGTTCTGAGTAGCTGGACCAGGCCATAACACCTAGTTGCGGTAGATAGAAGGTTATTTCTGGAGGGTAGGACTGGACCGTGTGTCTGCCTGGGGGGTTGCCAATCGGGATCCAGAGCTGTTTCGTTGTGTGGTGGGTGAGGCACTGTACCAGTGCATGCTCCCCAACTTAACTTGACTTGACTTGACTTAGAATTACACCTAAGAAATGCACTAAAAGTCTAAGTAGGACAAGAATTTGTCCTACCTCAGAGTAGGACATGAGAAGAAATTACAAAGCTACCTAGTAATTCCTAGAAGTAGGAGGCCAGGTCTGAGAATGAACAACGTGACAATTTCATGGCACCCTTTGCTGCAATTTACACTCATGATGATGTTTTCTAGTTTTCTGATACTAATGCTGAGGCTTCACTACAAAGATGATAATACTAATAATAATAATAATAACATTTAAAGTAGAAGAAGAAGTTAAACATAATAAGGTAGGCTGTTGCATGAATAACATTGCAAAAAACACCAAGATGAAACCACCGAGATACACAAATCCAATGAGAGTTAAGCCCAGTAACTGGCACATTTATTTAGCAATGAATGATACGCAACCGTACCATCAGAGCAATCACCTTCCTGCTTTTACGAGAAATGTTTCATAAAGTAACAGTTATACTGAAACCGCTATTTTTACAACTGTTACTGAAGTTGTGTTCACTGTTACACTATTCCTGATTTTCTTCCAGACTTAAGTCCCCCTTCATGATCTCCCTTTGCCTTTTGCCAAGCTATATTTATCCATTGCCCCGGGAGTCTCCACCTACCTTCTTGACTTTATCCTGTGGCCAAAAAGCAAAACTTTACCATTAATTTAATTTGGGCTGACAGCACATAACATCTCCATGTGGATGTATCAACCACATGACACAAAAAAATATTATAATGTAACGAATATCAATATCTTTCTAAAACATTCGGACTTTCCCAGGATGTGCATGCTGATCACTGCCTGAATGCCATCTTCTGGCAGCTCCTAGGAAATTAGGACATCTCAGGAGTTCTCCTAAATCCTGGTGAAACTGGGAAGAGATTCCTAACTTGTGAAAACTGATAAAATGATTTTATTCCTCCTCTTAAGAGTAGGACCAAATTGGCATCAGTCTGAAATGTTTGAGCCAGTTAGGATCATTTTTCTATTCTGAGCTTCAGGAGTACTATGGTCTGCTTTACTCCATTCATTGGTAAATCCACATTCTGACATATTTACCCATGTCAAGGTCATGGGAAAAATTAGAGTGCCCAGAGGAAAACCCAAGGTGATACCAACATGCTAGGACTCACTTTGCACTAACATCAGTCTTATGCCAGCACTTTAAGATCAATCCTATCCTGTATCTGAATGGAGTACCCAGAAGGAAACCCAGATATGGGGATAATGTGCATAGTCCTTACAGGCTGGATTTGAGTACAGAACTTTAGATCTTTAAAGGATCAGCACTAAAAACTGGTAAAGTGTGCAAAGTCATGCCTGTAAACATTATAAAGAAATTTCATGTAGACAGCGAAAGCAACAAACTGGGACTCATTGCTCACCCTGCAGATTGCACTACTCAGCAATTTATCTGTAAACGAGCATTTGTTTCTGCATATCTCACTAACTTTCTCCTGTTTGGTTTTTCAGAGATGTTAGGAACAAAGATAATAATCGGGTACCAAATGCATTTCCTCTAAATCTTTCATCATAAAGACAAACAAATTTCCAATATGTTCTAAAGTAGCTGCAGAAATGGCAAGCAGCAGAAAATACAATATAGTCATATGAATAACAGCAACTCTCACAGACAGCACTAACAGTTATCATGGCCTAAATCAGCAGGCCTCCACTGACAATGGAGGAAATGAAACCGTCTGTAATCAAAACACTGAACACAGTAGCACTTGTGTAATGGATAAAACAAATTAAATGCATGTAATAAAAAGTATAAATACAGATAACTCCAAAAGATTGTTCCCTCACCATCAAATTAAAATGAAAGTTATAAATAGCTGATTCATATCGACTACAGATATCACTATTTTGGATTTAATTTCTGTCAAACCTCTTTCTGTGGAGGTTTCATTTTATTTCTTTTCTCGTGCAGGAATATACTTCTGTCTGTTCGTTTTATGAAACCACTTAGTCAGCTATGGGGAACCCATCTCAACAATGCTGGGTACAATGAAGGAACAAGTCATGGAAGGGAAATGAAATGCATTGCATGCAAGCACACCGTAGTAAATTTGCTATTTGACATGGTGGGAACAGATAGATAGATAGATAGATAGATAGATAGATAGATAGATAGATAGATAGATAGATAGATAGATAGATAGATAGATAGATAGATAGATAGATAGATAGATAGATAGATAGATAGATAGATAGATAGATAGATAGATAGATAGATAGATAGATAGATAGATAGATAGATAGATAGATAGAAATTGTTCTCTATCTAGCCACTTATCCAGGGTACGGTCACAGGGAAGCTGGAACCTGCACTGGACACAAGGCAGGAACAATCCCTGGACAGGGTACAGTCCATCACAATGTACACACACACACTGTGGAAGAAATTAATTTTGGAAATATATTAAAGAAAGAAATCTTGTCCTAAACTAGGACCACTCTAATTCAAGAGCCAGGCAGGAGGAAGCTTGTCCATTTCACTCAGCACAGTAGTCTGTTAAAGAATAATGACAAAAATAGGGGGGGGGGGGGTCCATAACTGAATATAAATAACAGTGCTAAATTAATCCTGAAATTTAGTCTAATTGGTCTGTTGGCTTACACCCAAATAACTTATCCAAAATAAAAGTCTATAGTACTACACTCTTGTTCTCCTCATATCTCTTACAGTAGGTTCGATTGTTACCCTTGAAATCTCTATGTGTGTGACAACTGTCCAGTCTTGTTGTTTACTAGACATCTGCTGATCTCTTAATCATCTCCTGGTACATCTTGTGTATTACATCAACCATTCTCCTTTTACATTCTCTTCTTTTATTTACTTAACCATTTCAGTAGTTCTCTTCATGACATTTCTAAAACAAAATATATATATTTCAGAGTACACTGCAAACCAAAATACTTAAATATTGCTACCTCTAAATTATTCTCTCACAACACACACAGAAATTAGGGCCAAATCAAGTCATCTAACCTCCATATCTTTGTTCATTTTCCATGTTTGCATTTCAGTTGTTTTAGTCATGTAATGAAAGGAAACACAATGAGTACACCTCAAGGCGACATCAATCTGAGTTATCATTCCAACTGTAGTTTCAATGAGATAGAGTATTTATTAATAAGTATGAGCCCATTTCAGTTCGAAGAGAAACAGACGACAACGATAAAGAGTTGGAGAACCAGCCTGGTCACCCTGTATAATTGGTTTTGAAAATAAACAAAATACACACAATTATTGTGGAGTTCAGAACAGAGCTGTCAAAGATGGTGAAGCATTCGGTTTTGAGTCCTTCCAGCAGGAAGAAGCAGGTCCAGGTGGATGGACACCAGAAGTGTTGTCAGAGCTGTAATCAGAGTAGATTTTGAAAGAAAATAAAAAAAGGAGAAAGAGTAGAACGCAAATTGTCGATAAAGTTAATCCAATAATCCAAAGTAAGTATGGTTGTGAGCAGTAAACCTAAGCAGTGCAGGGGCATAAAGCCTTGTGTAATACCTGACAGAGCTCCCTCATTGGTCCAGCCAAAGGCTGTGTCAGACAGATACAGGGATGGGATTGGTGGGGGACTGGAGCTGCACACAGAAGCAAAAAAAAAAAAAGATGTGTGACATGTGAAAAAGGTTAAATACCAGGGAAATGAAAAGTATTACTTTAGCAGAATGCTGAAGTGAGACAGGCATAAGAAAAATAAATCTTTAGCAAAACATTAAAGAAGTAGCAGCGTAACGCTAATAAGAATGAGAAAGTTATATTGAGACACCAAGAAGAAAGATAAAGAAGTGGAAAAGAATTGTACAGTAAGAGAGAGGGAGAAAACAAACTTGATAGATGATTTAGGGGGCAGGAAAGTAAGCACAAAACCCAGCAGAAAGGCACCATCAGATAGAAGGTGTCCAGGTAGTATAAAAGAGAGAGAATCAGCCGACTGAACATCCATGAGATAATGAAAAAATAAATAAATAAGTGTGCCTCTGCAGGATGTGAAGATAGTCGGGAGAGGAGGAGAACTGAAACGAATTGTTGAACAGAGTGTGGAGGGACCAGAAGAGAAGAGAAGGCCAGTAGAATTCGAATACAACTCTAGCAAACCGCTGGTGAGTTTTTTAGTTAAAGATGGGAATGAGATGAGAAGCCAAATGGAGGTACACAAGGAGGAAGAGGAGTACATTAACCAAAGGTCTGTTTTTTCTTTTGTTTGTTTGTTATTTGACTTGAGGTGAAACTTAAGTGAAGGGGCCGGTTCTTTTTTATTTGGCCGCAACACACCAACGCTATGTTTGGGGCCCCAAACAAAGTGACTAATTACTCTGGAATGGTAAAGTTACTAAGGGCAGTACTGGGAAGACAATATATGTTTCTGTAAATAGCTTATTATTCTTGGGTTTTTATTTCATACTGTACATAGTTGTACTATGAAATGTTTGGTTGTCCGTTGTTGATTTTAAACCTTCAAGTAAAGAGAAAGCTTTCTTTTCCTTAAACTAGGAGTAAGTTGTGATTTATTATGTGCTAAATGATTGGAGATGACTTATATTGTAAATTTCACTATTTGGGTGGCGACACCATACTAAAGAACTCAGGGGCTTGCACACTGCTTAAAAAGGAAGGGTGGTGCAAGGGGGTTACATAGCCATCAATCATCTGGTCTGCAGAGGGAGGAAGAGAGAAAGGCGTTGGGACACAGCGCCAACCCCTGGAGTGGCGGTAGAATTACAGTCACCTGAGCCCTTCAGCTGTCCCCTATGCGCATGCTCTTGACAATGTACATTGGTAAATCTACAGTGGATTTGCATAGTCTTGAGATCCCTTCACTTTCTGCACACTTTATTCTGTTGTAGATTTAATTTTAAATGGACACATTTACCATGTTGCCCATCAATCTACACTCAATAACCCATAATGAAAAAGTGAAAAACATGTTTTTTAGTAACTGAAATATCTCACTTTTAGAAGATTTCAGATCCTTTGCTGTGGCATTCCAAATTGTGCTCATGTCCCTTGAGATTTTTTTAGAATTTGTTAGGAGTCCACCTGTGTCAAATTGAATTGGTAACACGTCATGTAGAAAGGCACACATGCGTCTGTCTATATCAGGTCCACAATTCACACTGCATGTCAGGACAAAAACAAAACCATGAAGTCCAAAGAACTCTCTGCAGACCTCAACTTGTGGTGAGGCATAGATTAGGGCATCAATCAATTTAAAGAATCTGAGTGTTCCAAAGGGCGCAATGAACTCAATAATTGTGAAATGAAGAAAGTTCGGGACCACCAGGGCTCTTTCTGGAGTTGGCCATTTGACCAAACTGAATAATCAGCCCAGAAGAGCTATGGTCAGGGAAGTAACGGAGAACAGAACAGTCAGTCCAATAGACCTTCAGAAGTCCTCTGCTGAGAGCATGTTGGAAGCATGAACGTCTCAGCAGTGCTCCATCAATGATGCAGGTATGGTACATTGGCTAACTCCATCCTGCATTTAAAAGGGTCTAAGAGCATGTGAAAAAATGTTCTCTGGTCTGAGAGGGCAAAAATTAATCTCTTTGGGCAGAACTCCAGACAAAATGTCTGGGGGAGACTGTGAAGCACAGTGGTGGCAGCATGCTGCTGTGGGGGTGCTTCTCATCAGCATGCATATGGAGACTTTGCAGAACCGAGGAAAGGATGAATGCAGCCAAATACTGCATGTGACCACAGACTGGGGCGATGGTTCACTATTGAGCAGTGACCAAAGCATACAGTCAATACAGCACTGGAGTGTCTTCAGGACAAGCCTCTGTTGTCCGTGAGTAGCCAGATAAGCCCAGACTTACAGTAAATCCCATAGAACATCTGAGGAAAGACCTAAAGATGGCCATTTACAGACACTTCCCTTCCAGTCTAACGGAGATTGCCAAATCCAGGGACCTCATGCATAACGCCGTTTGCAGAATTCACACTAAAACATGGCGTACAGACAAAAGTGGAAATGTGCATACACACATTTAAAAAAATCCAGATGCATAAATCTGTGTGTACGCCAACTTCCACGTTCTTCAACTACATAAATCCTGGTCAGCGTGAAAAGTAACGCATGTGCACACGCCTTCCGCTACACCCAGACACCCAGATTTAAGCCACTTTGAATATGCAAATCAATATAATAGCCCCTTATGTTTTGCATTTTGTGAAAAGACAAAGGCAAGAGCACAGGGGAAAAAGAAGAATTTCAGCGAATACCAAGTAGAGGCAAGGAAAAACATAGTACAGTAGAGTCTCGCTTATCTGACCTTCGCTTATCTGACATTCCGTATTATCCGACGTCCCACTGCAAAAAAACCCCCAAAAAAATGCATTAATTGGCAACAAGAACTGCAAGTTGAAGCATGAGTGTAGTCTATTTTTTGTTGCTAAGTTCATTTTTTCAGTTGATTTTTTCTGTTGTTTTGTTGTAAAACATGATTATTAGGTTCATAATGTGTAAAATTATAACATAGTTTGACATTTAATAGGCTTTTTCTTAACATCTCCCATTATCCGACATTTTCACTTATCCGACGTTCTGCCGGCACATTTATATCGGATAAGCTAGACTCTACTGTATTTTTTGGTTTAAGCAGTGGTGTAAACAACAAAAGGAAGTTGATCGAGTAACAGAGTGGCGGAGAAACTCGAAAGTTCAAGTTCGGAAAGTCGCACAGTGCCCAAAATAAAAAAGTAGTGGTCAGATATCAAAGTCACTGTGAAAAGGCAAGTGTCATATGGAAGCGTATTAGGGTACAGAGGAAAGAAAAAAAATAGGGATACAGTGGCACAAAAATGTCCAAATGTCAACTTTAATTTCAAAATGTCCACTTTAATCACGTAGTTTATTTTGTTATTAAAGTAGATTGTAATAAACTTCATCTTTAAATCGTTTAATTTACTAGTTTCTCAGATCCCATTGTAACTAAAGTAGCACGTTAAATGCTTCGTATTCTGTGTATTCTTTTATGTACTCTATGTGTGTGAATCACTACTTTCTTCTTAATCGGGCTTTCTCTTCCTCTAAAGCAGCTATGGTATTTGGAATAGTTTGTCCATTCGGTGCACCATTATATGGTTATGAGTTGATTCAAATCAGATGCCTTAAACTAATAAACAATATGTGGTTATTTTCAGTGTATTTGATAAAGCCGCGTCAGGGATGTGAATCTAAAAAATAAAAGGAAACCACACAGGAACAGTAGCACTGCTTTGACCCTGGGAGATGCCAGTTTGCAAAACTGAGCTGAAAATTTGCGTATGCTATGGTTTGAGCTGGCGTGAGAATGTGTGTGGCTTTACACCAAGTGTAGTTTTTATACATCACGATGTGAGCATGGAAACGAGTGTATTCAACATTTTTGTGCATACGCATTGTTAATACATGAGGCCCCAGGTGTGCAAAGCTTGTAGTGACATAACCCAAGAAGACTTGTAACTGTAATTGCTGATAAAAGGTGTCACACGCGTGTGCTTGGCGGGCAGGATAAGGGCTTAACTAAGGGCAGAAAACAAGGGCAGAGATTAATGAAGTGCACTAACCTTTCTTCTCCCTCTTCTGCAGATCACTTGAACAGAATCCACATAAAGCTCCTCCAGTTGCTGCACTTCCTTCCTAGCCACGTCTCCTTCTGACTTCACTTCCTCCCCTGCAACTATAAAAGCCCAGCACCTTCCCGTCCTATCCTGTCCCTATTTGGACGGTGACCCGGACATTTCTCTGGAGCTAATTGGTTTTTGCTTACAGTGTGTACAATATACAGGGTGGATCCCTCTTTTCCTGTCTTCTCTTGTGTTTTACAAAGGGCTTCTACAACGTATTGAATTAAGGGTCTGAATACTAATATAAAAAAAAAAGCTTCTTGGATTTAAAAATGATCAACTTTAAACGTGATCAGTTTAAATGAGACCTTTGATCTTTAATGTTTTCTTTATTAAGAGACCCTTATGGTCCCCATTTACACTTCTGGGTTTGAGTACAGCCATGAATATGGCTTAGTCTACACATTTTCAATAATCCTTAACAACATATTGCAATGGGTCTAATAATACTTTCTGTTTTATATTTGTAATAAATTTAGACCACTTTGCCAACATCTGTTTTCACTTTGACATTGAGGAGTCTTTTTTCTGCAGATCAGTGTCTACACAGCCAAATTAAATCCACTGTGATTGAATGTTGTACAACGCAAAAACAAGGACACTTCCAAGGAGGGGTGAATACTTTGTACAGGCACTGTAGTGACATTTGAATTTCCTTTTGTTTTATTTGTTATTTCAGTCTTTCTACAAATATCCCTCACTTACCGTTTGATTTATCCTCAGATGGCATGACACAAGCTGATAGGCTTTATGTTTATACAGGCATTCTTATGGCATTTAATGCTATAATTCTTTTCGAAAAGGTGTCCTGCCAAAGAAGTGATGCACAGGTTGGTATTTGCATTCCTATTATCTTTACATGAATTTCATTAGAACCTTATCCTCAAAAGACACTTCCACCCAGTGAAATTTTCTTGAATTTATTCCATGGCTGTGTATCCATTATTTGTATTATCTTTACTTTAGCATCTCTCTTTCATCAGATTCCTTGCAACAATTTTTTCACGTTCTAACAGAGAGTATTGTTATTAGTTTCTTTTTGTCTATGCAACTTTACTTTTTTTCTGCATTGATGTTGTAAAATGCCTGACAAGCTGTATCACCCTGGTCATGAGTCACCAACTGCATAAGCTGACATTTCATTATTTAGCTGCAGAGCCAGCAAGAAGAGCTAAACATCACTGCGGGTTGCAGGATAGGGCGGAGACCGAGCATGAGGGGGTGGAGACTGAGCATGAGGGGGCGGGGATAAAACACAATCAGCCCAATGCCTTTATGTCAGTCACATCAAAGTACATAGTCTCTTAACCTTTGGCCACAGTCACAACATTAATAGTCTTTAAAAGATTATTGCATTACAGTCCAAACCTTTACATGCAGAAAACTGCACATCATAGCACCATAACCGATGTGAAATAATTTAATGTTAGGAGCTACCTTGGTTAATATCCCAAAAACTATAATGATGTAACGACGAAGTAACAGTACATGTACATTGCATAGACTGCTGCTGGTGGAGTAATGGTGTGGGGGATATTTTCTTGGCACAATTAGCACCAACTGAGCATCTTTAAATGCCACAGCCTACCTGAATATTGTTGCTGACCACGTCCATCCCCTTATGATCGCAGTGTGCTCATCTTTTGATGGCTACTTCCAGCAAGATAACATGTCATGTCACAAAGCTCAGATCATCTCAAACTGATTTCGTGAACATGAAAATGTGGTCACCATACTCAAATGGCATCCACAGTCACCCAATCGCATCCTGTTTGGCATGTGGTGGAACAGGAGATTTGCATCATTGATGTGCAGCTGATAAATTTGTATAAACTGCCTGATTCTGTAATGTCAATATGGGCCAAAATACCTGAGGAATGCTTGCAGCAAATGTTAAATCTATGTCTAGAAAGATATATGGCTGTTCTGAAGGCAAAAGGGGGTCCAACCTGGTACTAGCAAAGTGTGCCTAATAAAGCGGCCGGTTAGTGTATGATCTTCCTTGTCCTGTGCCTGCCCAGTGTTCCCACCAGGCCTGCCTCACACTGCTTACCTCAGATCAGTAGCAGTGTGATTTTCCACGCTTTTCCTAAGCTCCATGACCCCAAAGTCACATTGTTAACCATGCCCCTAGGCCAATGGACCTTACTAGATGAAGAAGTAGTCTCTTCCTTCCTGTTCTGATACTGCAACCGGCATCCAGATCTCCATACTTTCATTTTGCTGGTGCCAAATTCTGAGTCTAGCATCCAAATGTCACAGAAAAAAGCGAAACTCATCAAATCAGGCAACATAGTTCCAATCTTCTATTGTTCAATTTTGGTGAGCCCGTGTGAACTGTTGCTTCAGTTGACTGTTCTTAAGTGACACGAGTGGCACCCGGTGTGGTCTCCTGCTGCTTCAAGGTTTGACGTGTTGTGTGCTCAGAGCAGATCTTCTCTATACCTCAGTTGTACTGAGTGCTTATTTGAGTTCCTGTTGCCTTTCTGTCAGCTCAGACCAGTCTGGCCATTCCTCTCTGACCTCTGACATCAACAAGGCCCAGAGATCTGCCACTCACTGGATATATTTTCCCTTTTTCACACCATTCTGTGTAAACCCTACAGATGGCTGTGTGTGAAAATCCAGTAGATCAGCAGTTTGTGAAATACTCAGAGCAGCCCGTCTGACACCAACAACCAGGCCACATTCTTTCTTCCCCATTCTGATGCTTAGTTCCATCTTGACAATGTCTAATAATGAAACATTTTGAGTTCCCATTGTTATTATTGACTTATTTCAATTCAAATACTGCAAATCTGTGACACAGCCGGCATTCTGAAATCTCCCTCATCTGATGCCTCAAACACTAATGTTATCTTTGGTAGTTTAGCACTGGCCTGTTGTACCAGTTGCTTGATTTAGACAGCACTGTAGTTATTTTCATTTTCTTATCATGGTGGATCTTTTTCTTGTCTACTCATTAACTTAGGCAGATTTTCCTCACCTTCGCCCATCTGTTGCCTGTAATGTCATACGACCCAACACACCGGTTTTCCACTGTTTTGTTTAATCTAAACCTGTGAACATTTTTTTGTTTTCTTTCTGCAAAAAATTAAATATCTTATTTGTGGAGGTCATGGAGGGGCCCCCACCTTTTTGGGGGAAACTGTGTGTTGTGATGTAAGATTTTGCATATAACTTGATAAATATTTTGTATGTCTTTATTTGTAATTTAGGCAAAGCAATGTTACATTAGTGAGAAGCATTCATGTTTAACCCAGGAATGGGTATCTTTGAATTTTACGACAGAGTTAGACGGGTGTGCCTTAAACCAGTTTGGTGAGTGTTTCTCTGCTAAAGTCTTTCAACACCCCACAAGAAAGCCATAAAGACATATGGTCTTGGGGGTGGCAGGTTTTAAGATGTTGTATTCCCCCATTGGCTTGAAGTATGGCAGTTTGGAATTGGCTTGGATCAGAAGCTTTTAAGTATCATGATGTCCTATTGGCTGTAGGGGTTGGACAGAGAATCTAGAAATCTGCTTGTTCAACCACATTCTCTCTCTCTTACTAACCAACATATGATGAAGAAGCATATCTCTCTCTTTCCAAACTGATGAAAACCATCACACCATGAACTAAAGAAGACAACACAATGGAGAGCACAACCCGACAGCCATATTGAGGCAGGCAATGCAGCCTGTTGTGAAGAAAGCTGAATGATGCTTTAACTAGAGACATTTTTAAGTAACTACTAGTCTGTGTGCCACCTAGTACACATAACTACACATCACCATTTAATCAGGTTGTATGGTTGCCAATATTCAAATGTACTTTGCATATTGTTATTACTTATGAATATTATCAATAATACATTATTTTATGTGTAACTTAACTCCTGCTTGTCTTTTTACTACACCTAATTGCATATAGATATAGAAGGGAAGGTGGGGATAAGTTATATACTATAATACCTTATAAACAGTGGAAAGTCTGTGAGATTAGGCGTTCTGACAAAGGCTACACATTAATAATACAAAAGGGGAAAGTACAGCAATATATTACACCGTGGTATATGCTACGCCATGTGACTTTCTTCCCTATTCCTCTTTAATAAAATCCCTGTGTGCGTCCAGGTGTCCGTGTGTGTGTGTGTGTGTCTTCTGTTGAAGTGCGCATGCGCGGGGCACGGTGCGATGTGCGATATTACTGTCAGAGAAAGTTACAGGCATTTTACGGAAATACAAACCAGTATTACTGCGAGAGGAAATTAAAGGTGCAAAATACAGTGACTCATATTACAGCCACATACAAGCCAGTATTACTTTCAGAGGAGATTATAGGCATATTACCGACGTGCATGCCTGTATTACCGCCAGAGAAAATTAAAGGTATATTACAGACGTACAAGCCAGCGGACGTACAAGACAGTATTACTGTCACAGAAACTTAAAGACACACAATACACAGCGGCAGCCCACAAAGAACGGTCAGCTCAGCAAGTAAACATCAACAAAAGAAAGGCTGAAAGAAAGAAAAATACGACCAACAAAAAAAATGATGTCAAAGTCCCTTACCATTTAATATAGACTGTTCCTACTAATGTTTATGCATTACTGTTCTAGCGCCCGTTATTGTAATGGACTAAATGACTAGTTGTTAAATAAAACATTTATTTTCTTTGTTTTTCCCATTATTGTTGTTAACACTATGTTTTAAGCATCTGGTTCTTTTTATTGCTCCTTTTTTCTTTTCTCTCAAGTTTACTGTTTCTATGACTAGTGAACAATCCGTTCAGTGAAAATTGTTAGTCTATTACTGTTTTTAAAATTTGGCTCTATTAAAACCCGAACTGTGTTTAATTTGATTGCAGCCATCCAACCATTACACAACTTAGGATATGAAGTTTAGGACAGGAGGGATTCAAACCTTCCATCGTAAATGGAATCATTCAATCAAACAATCAATTCATTAAAGTAGATAGATAGATAGATAGATAGATAGATAGATAGATAGATAGATAGATAGATAGATAGATAGATAGATAGATAGATAGATAGATAATGTAAGGGACGTCCCAGCCGGGACACTCCAGTAACGGAAGGATGAGGGAAGACAGCTTCTCAAGGACACTGCCTCCCCCAGGACGATAGATCGAAGCTTCCCTGGACTGCAGCGGTGCCCCGGATGCCCACAGGGCACTATGGGACTTGGAGTTCAGCAACACAGGCCTGCTGGGTACCGTGGGTGCTGCCAAGAGATGCTGCAGGGAGACACGGGGATTTTCGTTTCCCATATAGCCCAGAAGTACTCCAAAGTCATGGGGACGGAAGCACAGAAGTACTTCCAGGCTGAAGTAAACCTCAAGTCCTCCATCTGACCTGGAAGTGCTGGCAAGTCATGGGGACGGGAGAACGGAAACACTTCCGGGTCAAGGTCTATATAAAGGACTACTGAAAACCCAGCAAGCAAGCCGGAGTTGGGAGGAGGTGGACAACGCTTGCTGGGAGGTGTGGAGGAGAAAGAAAAATGTGTTTATTATTTAATTATTGTGTTTGTTGTGGTGGAGGTGCTTTGGAGCACTGGAAAGAAGGAAAAAGAAACTTAAAACAACTTCTTGGTGTTTTAACCTGTGTCCACAGCATCTGTCTGTTGGGTAAAAGAGGGGCGACAGTGCCACCTAGCATCTACTCACTTACAATAGATAGATAGATAGATAGATAGATAGATAGATAGATAGATAGATAGATAGATAGATAGATAGATAGATAGATAGATAGATAGATAGATAGATAGATAGAACTTTATTCATCCATATGGAAAAATCTGGCTTTTTACTGAAGTTCTTTAAGGCATTAAACACTTGACGCATTTCTGCTGAATGATTCACTGTCTGAAAGTCTTCAGTGTTGGTGTGTCAGAGAGAGGATGTGCAGCATTGTTCATAATGGCACTCAGGTTTGTTTTAATTCTTTCCTCCTCTACTACCTCATAGGGGTCCCATAACTGAACCTGCCCTTTTAATTAGCTTGTTGACTCGGTGGGCCTCCCTTGAAGTGATAAATATAAATAATCTATATACAGTATATCCATCCATCCATTATCCAACCTGCTATATCCTAACTACAGGGTCAACACAGGGTGTAAGGCAGGAAACAAACCCTGGGCAGGGCGCCAGCACATAGCAGGGCGCACACACACACACACACACACGCACACACACACACACACACACAAACACTAGGGACAATTTAGAATTGCCAATGAACCTAACCTGCATGTCTTTGGACTGTGGGAGGAAACTAGAGCACCCGGAGGAAACCCACGCAGACACGGGGAGAACATGCAAACTCCATGCAGGGAGGACCCTAATCTATATATATAAAAGCCAAATACCACTGACTCACTCATCACAAAATCTCCTGAACCATGAGGACTTGGGACTTGAAATTTGAAATGTAGGTTACCCATGGCCCATAGGTGCTCGCTAAGAAACGCTTTTAAAAATTTTGTGGTCCAAGCGTGAAATAGTTTTTTTTATACCCATTTGTAAGTCTGTCTGCTTTTCACGAGAGAATAGATTTAGATTGTGTTTTTTTCTATAATTTTCCTGAACATTCCGTTGATTTTGCGACTTTCTCATCACGCTAAGTGTCATAGTTCGCTTGCAGTACCGATTTATTAGTGCGTTAGATGGGATGGGGCCCTTCTTACTCACATGTCTGCCTCGGGGTGTAGCCTTAACTCGGCTTAGTTAGCGAACGAGAGAACTACTTAACGGATTTAGATCTTTTTTTTCTATAATTTGCTTGAACATTCCGGTTGATTTTACGACTTCTCTCATTGTGTTACAAACTATAGTTCGCTTGCAGGAGCGACACATTCGTGCTAATCCGACACAGAGGCTGTGGGACTAGGGGAGGGGGAAGCATGACGTCAGGAGTGAGGTGCCGGGCAGGGCCCTCATCACTGTCCTGTTTCAGTAATACGTGGGCGAAGCTGAGGGGGATGGCTAGTAAATAATAAACATAACATAATAAAAATTATGATGCATTTTTATTGACTATAAATTTTCAAGATTGCATTATTTTGCGTTTTTAAAAATCAGTAAGACACATTATACTTTATCTTATTCAAATGCTTTTTATAAAGTGGCCAAATAAATTGCTGCTGTTTTATCATTTTTTTTACTGCATCACTGTTATGCAATAGATTTATATACTTAAGCATTTCTTATGCTACTCAAGAAATATTACCTTAAAATGTTACACTTAAAAAGCTTGACAAGTGAAGAAGAGATGCAACTTATAAGTTGCCTAAAAAAAGCAGATTTGGCTTGCAGTAATTATTTTGTGTATCAAAGAAATATGAAATCCAGATGAAACTGAGCTCATGCTGTTTATCAGTATTGTGCTATTCCCTTTTAACACTACAGGAAATCTTTAATCATTCATAACACCTTGATCAAGGTCAAGGATACGTTACAAGACTCTGATGGCTTTAAATGGTATGCTGAATTTAATTGCACTAAAAAATAATGTTCTAATCAAGGCATTAATTAAAAGACAGACATGATTGCAATGAGAGCCCAATGCACAAACAATCTTTACTTCTTCTGGATTATGGGAAGCAGTTTTCCTGCGTGTGTTGTTTTTTTCTGTAAAACTTTGTTCACGTAATAACAGCCAGGGTTAAGCTTGGCATCTCTACAGCTTTACTGCTCAGACAGGCACCTCGCAACTGTGGGCAGTCCTGGAGATCTGAAGAAATGATCCATGAAACCAGGTGCCCTCCATCACAGTAAAGTGCCTATAAAACGTACTCATCCCCTTATCACATTTTTTTTATTAACATTGAATCACAGTGGGTTTAATTTGGCTGTTTTTACGATCATCAACAGAATAAAATACTCTTTAATGTCAAAGTGAAACCAGATCTCTGTAAAGCAGTCTAATTTAATCACAAATATAAAACACAAAATAATTGATTTCATAAGTATTCACACCTGTAAAAATCATCACTGGGATATCCAGTTGGTTTTAGAAGTCCCATCTTTAGTTCATCTGGGACCAGCTATCCTAGTACAGAGCTGAAGGCCACTGCAGGGCATAAATAACACGAACACTAGCAGCACTACTAATGAATTCAGCCATTCTGAACAGTCATGTCTCAGCACAGGTAACTGCACATTAATAGAGAACTGCAGAATGACAGAGGACCAGACACTTGTTAGCAGGTAGCGCACTGGGGGCTGCATTTTATTTATGCTATAGAGGGCATGGAAAAACATAATGCTCAATAATTCCTCATTTCTTTTTGTACACATCCATATACTCAAACAGTTCAGGAATTCTCACATATCAGCTGAACAGTTGACAGTACATTGCATTACTCACTGCATATGGTCATTACAGCACCCATTATGGAATTATGCCTGTGCCATCCCTGCTATTCCACTCTTTACTCCTTGCAGCTGTTCAAAAATCTGACTTCATAAAATTGGACCTAGGTATATTTTATCCACTTTGTTTTTTTCTCGATTTCACACTATTTCGGACTTGATAAAAAATACTTTTGTTTAAATACATTTAACTTTACATAAGTTTTATCCATCCATCCATTATCCAACCCGCTATATCCTAACAACAGGGCACAAGGGTCTGCTGGAGCCAATCCCAGCCAATACAGGGTGCAAGACAGGAAACAAACCCCGGTCAGGGCGCCAGCCCACCGCAGGGCACACACATCCACAATCTAGAATTGCCAATGCACCTAACCTGCATGTCTTTGGACACGGGGAGAACATGCAAACTCCACGCAGGGAAGACCTGGGAAGTGAACCCGGGTCTCCTAACTGCGAGGCAGCAGAGCTACCCACTGCGCTACCATGCCGACCTACAGTTTTATATATTTACAATTTACATTTATTTAACCACAAAACAGTATAATATGATGAACAACTTTTAACAGTCTATTCACCTTAATAAAAAGATGTGTGTGTGCCCTTCCACTTGCTGTGTCTGTCATTCCAACAGATGGTGCATCACAAACATTTGTAGTCATGAAATGCACTGCATTTGTTATTCCAATAAATGTTACATCACACACACATAATGCTGCTGTCTACAAATCCCAAACCAAATGGCACATAACAGAGATATATGCATTGCTTTTGATAATTGTCTTTCCAACATTTGCAGTAATGCATTTAAATAGTACAAATGTTTGTGATGCACCATTTTTTGGATTGATACATGCAATGCATTTTATTATTACAAAATACATTCTAATAGATGTTGCACTGCAAACTTTAATGCTGAGGTCTATGTTGATTACTTAGACTTGAACCTGACTTAGACGGATTGGATAGCTAGTTCATTTATATTTCTACATAATAATAATAATAATAATAATAATAATAATAATAATAATAATAATACATTTTATTTATATAGGACCTTTCATGCATATATACTGTACACATTTATTGACATAGATAGATAGATAGATAGATAGATAGATAGATAGATAGATAGATAGATAGATAGATAGATAGATAGATAGATAAGAAAGGCACTATATAATAGATAGATAGATAGATAGATAGATAGATAGATAGATAGATAGATAGATAGATAGATAGATAGATAGATAGATAGATAGATAGATAGATAGATAGATAGATTTTAATTTGTCCCTTGGGGGAAATTTGGCTTTTTACAGAAGCTACTACTATCAAGAAAGCCTCCTCCATGACAGTGCCAGCCCTAGAGACACTGGAAAGTGCTGTGAAAAAGAGGGGGATGGCAAAATTGAATGCCACCATGATAAATCCCGTCCATGAGGCACTCTTTTGCGGCACTTTCAGCCATAGACTGTTTCCACCACGGTGTGTTAAAAAGCACTTCTGGGGGTCTGTTCTACACACTGCTATCAGGCAATTTAATGTTTCCACCCAATGTACTCATTAAGTTTATTTTTATTGATTGATTGGTTGATGGATTGTTTGTATTATCTGTCCTTTGAGTTTCGATTCTTGCCGTTGCTGCTTAATACATTTAAAATTCAACCCATGGGATTGATACTATTAATCTAATCTAATCTAATCTACTCTAATCTAATCTAATCTAATCTAATCTAATCTAATCTAATATATAATATAAGATTAAGGAGAAATATGGAGATTTTCTATATACACAAATCTACATAAATGTATATGAAATTAAAAAAAAAACATTGCAAAGTGTTTTCTTTTCTCAAACAAAATAACTTATATATGTATTCACACCATTCCCATTTTCCATTTGCTCAGTTTATCCAATGAGTACGGCCATTTCAAGACTGATATGCTGCTTCTGCATTTTACTTCAAATGTCATATAAAAGAGCATATCTTGCTAACTCGTGCACATTCCCATTTAATGAGCTTACAAAACAAACTTATGAACTTTCACATTACATTCCAAACTCAGGACTATTGATACATTTCTTCTCAAAAATACAAACAAACATACTGTATTTATACTAATCATTTCACTATATAATGTATTGTATGTATAATTTGTATGTGACAAATAAAATTTGATTTAATTTGATTGATTTTTTTTTCTCACTGGTGTAATCAGCCAACCAGCATTACAGTAATCTGATACACAATAATATGATGAAATCTCAAATTAACTTTCTTCCAATATCTATTCCTAATTGCAACAAATAATAATCATTACCTTGTGCTAGGTTTATTATAAATACATCTACTTGTAACCCTTTTTTCTCTTTTTACGTGCCTACAGACTGACAGAGTACCAGACATATATGAGTGTGTAGCGTTCAGTTGCCCTTTTAGACTTCCTTCCAGAACCCTCAGTGCTCTGTGTAGGCACTGGGTCACCACCAGCATTTAATGAGTAAAAAAATGTACATGTGGCCCAATGTTCAGGTGCATTCGTAAACTTGGTTAGCTGGTTTGCAAGTTTGATCATTTTTAAATTTTCTGAATTTCTTATCACAATTGTATTATATATTTTTTAATCAGTGAATGATTTAAAAAAATAACATCAATTCATCCATCCACCTTTCTTCCTAACCGGTCAGCTGGGGCCTATCCCACCAATCATTGGGTGCAAAACAGGAACAACAGCCCATTGCATTCAAAAATAACAGTGATAATAGAATGTAATTATGTGTATTGACTGGGCACCAGTACACCAGGCATGACAAGACCAAAGCCCGGACCAAGAGTACTCCATCAGATACGGTTTGATTTTGTGGATGTTGTATAGTGTGGGTATGCAAGACCAAGAGACAGTAACAATATGGTCCCTGAAGGACAGCTGGTCATCAATCACCACCACAAGGTCGTAACAGAGTGTCATATTCAAAAATAGCTGATAATAGAATGCAATTACAATATACTACTTCTTCTTTCGGCTGCTCCTGTTAGGGGTTGCCACAGTGGATCATCTTCTTCCATATCTTTCTGTCCTCTTCATCTTGTTTTGTTACACCCATCACCTGCATGTCCTCTCTCACCACATCCATAAACCTTTGTTTAGGCCTTCCTCTTTTCCTCTTCCCTGGCAGCTCTATCCTTAACATCCTTCTCCCAGTATACCCAGCATCTCTCCTTTGCACATGTCCAAACCAACACAATCTCGCATCTCTGACTTTGTCTCCCAATCATCCAACTTGAGCTGACCCTCTAATGTCGTCATTTCTAATCCTGTCCATCCTCGTCACACCCAGTGCAAATCTTAGCATCTTTAACTCTGCCACCTCCAGCTTTGTCTCCTGCTTTCTGGTCAGTGCCACCGTCTCCAACCCATATAACATAGCTGGTCTCACTACCGTCCTCTAGACCTTCCCTTTCACTCTTGCTGATACCCGTCTCTCACAAATCACTCCTGACACTCTTCTCCACCCATTCCACCCTGCCTGCACTCTTTTTCACCTCTCTTCCACAATCCCCCATTACTCTGTACTGTTGATCCCAAGTATTTAAACTCATCCACCTTCACCAACTCTACTCCCTGCATCCTCACCATTCCACTGACCTCCCTCTCATTTACACACATCTATTCTGTCTTGTTACTACTGACCATCATTCTTCTCCTCTCCAGCGCATATCTCCACCTCTCCAGGGTCTCCTCGACCTGCTCCCTACTACCACTACAGATCACAATGTCATCAGTAAACATCATAGTCCACGGGGACTCCTGTCTAATCTCGTCTGTCTACCTGTCCATCACCATTGCAAATAAGAAAGGGCTCAGAGCCGATACCTGATGTAATACCACCTCCGTCACTCCTACCGCAGACCTCACCACCATCACATTTCCATCGTACATATCCTGTACTACTCTTCTCTGCCACTCCCAACTTCCTCGTACAATACCACAACTCCTCTCAAAGGCACTCTGTCATATGCTTTCTTCAATTACGTATACTACTACTGTACATAAATTGTATTTTTACCATTTTACAATATCATGTAACTGAAACTGCTTTCATAGTCAGCGGATTCCAAATCAATTAGAGAAAAGATTTCTGTGCTGTTATTAGAGGGTTGGATTAGAAGGGTCTGAGGATATTTGTGGTCACATTTCTTAAACATTCAGTTTTTCAAAGAAGCACTTAAAGTCTCAAGTTATAATTGTTGGCTACTTTTGAACATGATAGATAACGGACTATATGGTAAATTATAGCGTCAATGGATACATTTTTCCAACGTCATTTAGAGCAACTTACAAATCAAAAATACAGCTTGAAGTTGATTTCTGTAGTTGACACACTAATAAAATGAGTGACATGCTGAATGTTACACCCTGAGTTACTTTGTAATCTTGGGGTTAAAAGCCAACATCCATCTCCGATTAAAGCCCTGTCTGGTGAACCCTGCCATCATCATTACAATTTCCTTTTTCTCATTTTCTAGCTGGTGGTGTGCTGCCTTTTTGAAGTGTCCAAATGCCTCTCTAGCAATTAGGACTCTACAGTTGGCAATTTTTCATAAAAAGCTCTCATTTCTAATTATAAGGTTACTAGTTTCTCTTGAATTTCATAAATTAAATAGATCTTGAGTTATGTTATTACCCCCTCTGTGTTTTCATGACATTTTTTAGTGGATACAATCCTATGCATGGTGTATGAATGGCACTCGCAGCAAGGCACAGGAAGCAAAGCTGTGGGTTATTCTAAAATTAAATCTAAAGACCTTGGCTTACCATGACAAACCAAATTGGAGGGTTAATGAAGAGGTCTACTTGGGATATCATGAGGAGGGCATGAAGGTAAGCCGGTTATTGAATAGGGCAGGAGTGTAAGTACCAGACTGGAGCTTAAAGGCCTTGAGGTAAACTCGTAGGTTCATTTAATTAGTGTTCGCATGCTAGAAGATGCCATTTTAGTAAAATTAAGAGGCTATAGTTTTAGAGGATGGATCATTTAGGGGCAACATAAAATGTAGTCTGTCACAGACACAAGCTATCTAATTTACCCTGGCTTACAAATGACACACAACTGATTCAATATGTTATTGCTAACTCACGTTGTCATGGAGAAGATATTTTAAAGACAAAGTTGGTTATTTGCCTGCAGTAATTTTACAGTCAAAAATGACATCTTCTGGTAGCTGAACTATCCTGATCCCACACAAAATATTTGCATTAGCCATTTTTTGCTACAAAAACAAATGTAGGGGTCTACTAGCTTTTTGCACTGGTAGTAAATTAAAGTTTAAATTTCTTTGAGTTTGATTCTTGTCTATAGGACAGCAATTATGAACTGCCATGTTCAAATTGTGTATCAGGTTCCCAGTGGGGTGATAGACAGAATTTTGACAGTTCCCATTCAAATTGGCCCTTTCTACTTGGTCACATTGTACTTTGGGTATTCATTATAATCCAGCTATTAACAGGCTATACATATTTTATCAAATATTACTGTTCTTCTTCTTCTTCTCGAGTTCTTAAAACCAAAAGTTTCATATGCCATTCCAATGGCGGGCACAGGCTATGGTTCTGTCGGTGGCCGCGGTGAGCTCCTCCATGGTGCATGGTTCATCCAGGAATCGGCAGATCAGAAGGTGTACCATGGTCTGTCTTTCGCTGGAGTCGCACAGGTCGCTGTCATCAGAGTTATCCCCACTTGGTCACGTTGACTGTGTAGTAGGACTGCGTTGCCAGTCCTAATGTGCAGGCGGTTGAAGCTTTTCCATTTTGGCCAGTGCAGGTCACCACTAGCGGGTAGATGTTCTCTCACTTCTGTGCTAATGGCGTCAATTGTGTTGATGTTTCTGATGCGTTCAAATAAAGTTAATTATTCTTCTTCTTTCAGCTGCTCCCGTTAGGGGTTGCCACAGCGGATCATCTTCTTCCATATCTTTCTGTCCTCTGCATCTTCTTCTGTTACACCCATCACCTGCATGTCCTCTCTCACCACATCCATAAACCTTCTCTTAGGCCTTCCCCTTTTTCTCTTGCCTGGCAGCTCTATCCTTAGCATCCTTCTCCCAGTATACCCAGCATCTCTCCTCTGCACATGTCCAAACCAACGCAATCTCGCCTCTCTGACTTTGTCTCCCAACCATCCAACATGAGCTGACCCTCTAATATCCTCATTTCAAATCCTGTCCATCCTCCTCATACCCAATGCAAATCTTAGCGTCTTTAACTCTGCCACCTCCAGCTCTGTATCCTGCTTTCTGGTCAGTGCCACCGTCTCCTACCCATATAACATAGCTGGTCTCACTACCGTCCTGCAGACCTTCCCTTTCACTTTTCCTGATATCGGTCTGTCACCAATCACTCCTGACACTCTTCTCCACCCACTCCATACTGCCTGCACTCTGCTTTATCACCTCTATTCCACAATCCCCATTACTCTGTACTGTTGATCCCAAGTATTTAAACTCATCCACCTTCGCCAACTCTACTCCCTGCATCCTCACCATTCCACTGACCTCCCTTTCATTCACACACATGTATTCTGTCTTGTTCCTACTGACCTTCATTCCTCTCCTCTCTAGAGCATGTCTCCACCTCTCCAGGGTCTCCTCGACCTGCTCCCTACTATCACTACAGATCACAATGTCATCAGCAAATATCATAGCTCACGGGGACTCCTGTCTAACCTCGTCTGTCAACCTGTCCATCACCATTGCAAATAAGAAAGGGCTCAGAGCCGATTCCTGATGTAATCCCACCTCCAACTTGAATGCATCCATCACTCCTACCGCAGACCTCACCACAGTCACACTTCCCTCATCATATCCTGTACAACTCTTACGTACTTCTCTGCCACTCCCGACTTCCTCATACAATACCACAGCTCCTCACGAGGCACCCTGTCATATGCTTTCTCTGGTTCCACAAAGATACAATGCAACTCCTTCCGGACTTCTCTATACTTCTCCGTCAACACCCTCAGAGCAAACATCGCATCTGTGGTGCTCTTTCTTAGCATGAAACCATACTGCTGCTCACTAATCATCACCTTACTTCTTAACCTAGCTTGCAGTGCTCTATCCCATAACTTCATGCTGTGGCTCATCAATTTTATCCCCCTGTAGTTACTGCATTCTTGCACATCCCCCTTATTCTTAAATATCGTCCCCAGTACACTTCTTCTCCACTCCTCAGGCATCCTCTCACTTTCCAAGATTCCATTAAACAATTTGGTTAAAAACTCCACTCCCATCTGTCCCAAACACCTCCATGCTTCCACAGGTATGTCATCTGGACCAACGGTTTTTCCATTCTTCATCCTCTTCATAGCTGTCCTTACTTCCTCCTTGCTAATCCGTTGCACTTCCTGATTCACTATCTCCACATCATTCAACCTCTTCTCTCTCTCGTTCTCTTCATTCATAAGCCTCTCAAAGTACTCTTTCCATTTGATCAATACACTCTCCTCGCTTGTGAGTACATTTCCATCTTTATCCTTTATCACCCTAACCTGCTACACATCTTTCCCAGCTCGGTCCCTCTGTCTAGCCAATTGGTACAGGTCCTTTTCTCTCTCTTTAGTGCCCAACCTCTCATACAAGTCATCTTTTTTCATCGCTTTTTCTTTAGCCTTCGCCACCTCTCTCTTCACCTTGCGCCTTAACTCCTTGTATTCTTATCTACTTTCTGCATCTCTCTGACTATCCCACTTCTTCTTTCCCATCCTCTTCCTCTGTATACTCTCCTGTACTTCCCCATTCCACCAACAGGTTTCCTTTTCCTTCTTCCTTTGTCCAGATGTCATGCCAATCACCCTTCATGCTGTCACCCTTACTACATCTGATGTAGTTTCCCAGCTGTCTGGTAACTCTTCACTACCACCCAGTGCCTGTCTCACTTCCTCCCTAAACTCAACCTTGCAGTCTTCCTTTTTCAACTTCCACCATTTGATCCATGGATCTGCCCTAACTCTCTTCCTCTTCTTGATCTCCAACGTCATCCCACAGACCACCATCCTATGCTGCTTAACTGCACTTTCCCCTGCCACTACTTTTCAATCTTCAATCTCCTTCAGATTAACTCTTCTGCATAGGATGTAATCTACCTGTGTGCATCTTCCTCCACTCTTGTACGTCACCCTATGTTCCTCCCTCTTTTTAAAATACGTATTCACCACAGCCATGTCCATCCCTTTGAAAAACTCCACTATCCTCTGACCTTCTTCATTCCTCTCCTTGGCCTACCCATCACCTCCTCGTCTCCTCTGTTCCCTTCACCAACATGTCCATTGAAATCCGCTCCAATCACCACTTTCTGTCCCTTGGGTACACTGTTCATCACTTCATTCAACTCACTTCACAAATCTTCTTTCTTATCCATTGCACACCCCATTTATCCGGGCTTGGGACCGGCATGAAGAAACACACTGGTTTGCACATCCCCTGTAGCTGGGTTTCATTCAAATAAAGTTACTATGCCTTCCAAATAATTACTGTAAAGGAAAAATGCTATTAATTCCACTATCACACACTTGATTATACAAGTAGAAGTAGACAGAGTTAAAGTAGAAACGTTGGTCAACTTTAACACATAGTTAATGGGATTTCTTTGAAAACCAGTCACCCTCTGTTAATTTAACTGCATGGACAAACCAATATTATGTTCTTAAAAGCTCTCCCAAAGCTTTCCATGCTCCAAAGAGGACTCCTTTTGCACTGGGCATAATCTCAGTTGCACGTTAATGGTGATTACCTTGTCTCTATATAAAATGTTTATCCAAGTTTGCCCAAAGGAAACTTCAGATGTGCTAATTTGGCCGATGTTAACTGCATACTCCAAACTACCATAGCCACCTTGTTAAAGAAGGGAAAGGCAACTAGGATTGATGCTCCGACTATAATGGTAATTCCAGCCTGGGGTACGACCACTGATATAAAAACCACTGTTCTTTAACAAGGACCACAATTATACTTTTAGATGATAGCAGGACATGCTCATAACAGCAAATGATTTTCATATTAGGGTTGTGTTTGTGTCAAGAAGATTAAACTATATTTAATAAAATCTCTTTTTAAACCAAGACTTAGGAAATCTGGTGACTTTGATGGTAATGTTAAAAACAGTAAAAAAATGTTGATTATTTAGTTAATCTGAGGGAACAAAAGGGAGGAATTGTAACGGAAAATGTCCTTGAAACTGCCTGCCTGTTTGACTGGAATGCCCTGACATCATGTATAGCAGCATATTTAAATTAGAAGATGAGATCTATAGAACATACACCTTTATATTTTGTTGTCTGATAACAGTTTACATCAAAGAAGTCTTATTTCTATGAAACATACCAACTATATCAGAAAGGGCAGAGCAGGCAGGCTCTTCTTCTTTAGAAGACAGTGTTCCTTTAACCTCCTTAGCGTTACTTTTTTTCTCAAAAAACATGTACAGAGTATTGCATTTTTTGGCTTGAAAATTACATTTTTATTAAAACTCATGTTTAAACTGTAAAACATGCAAAACATTAAAAGTGATAATAAAAATAATATGAACAGCACACTGCACATATATGTGAGTGATACAAATGTCACGTTCGGATTCCCAGAATCACTTTCAGTGTCACTGACCATTTCAATTTCACTGCCTGAAGACAGATTCACTTCGTCATCACTGTCAATGAGAGGCGTTTCTTACGAGACACCAATATGAGGCTAGGAGAAGACATGTCTACACCATTATCCAGGTAACACTCGGCTTGAAGCTTACGCAAGACATGCGTATACCGTTGCCCAGGTAACACTCAGCACTAACGCTGGTGACACTTTTACAATCTAAGTAAATTTGTGGTCTTACACAAGATGCGTCTATACCGTTGCCCGAGTGACACTCTGGGCCTAACGCTTTTAGCCCTGTTTTTGCAGCCTGAGTGACACTTGGGTCTAATGCTAAAGAGGTTAATGTGGGTAGTGATATCCTTCACATTTTCTATAGCTCTGTGATGGCCAGTGAGATTTTCTATGCTGTGGTATGCTGAGTTGGTAACATCACTTCAAGAGAGGCCCACCGAATCTGCAAAACTGATTAAAACAGAAGCTAGTTATAGGACACACTCTGGACCCCCTGGAAGTCATAGAAAAGGAGAGAATTAAAACAAAATGGAGAGCTAATCCTCCAATTAGCTGTGAATCACCCAATCTCACTGAGATTGCACAGGTGGTGAACCAGCTGAGGGGAGAAAAGGCTGCAGGGATCTGTGGTACCCAGGGTGAACTTCTCCAGGCTGGTGGCAAGGCTGTCCTCCTGGCATTGCAAGCAATCTTTGCTTCCATTTGGGAGACTGGCATCATCCCAACTGACTGGAAAACAGGACTTGTCATCCCTATCTGGAAAGCGAAGGGTGATTGCCTGGATTGCAGCAACTACAGGGGGATAACACTGCTTTTGGTGCCAGGTAAGCTCCCTGCTAGGGTCATCCTCAATAGGATCTGTGATCACTTGCTCACCTACCAGCGACTGGAACAGTCTGGTTTTACACCTAAGAAGTCTAGAATTGACCATATTCTGACACTGAGGGTTCTCATGGAGCGCAAACGCGTATGTCAGCAGAGTTTCTTTGCAGCCTTTGTCGATTTTCATAGTGCTTGCGACTCAGTTGATCAAGCTGCCCTGTGGGACATCCTGAGGGTTCACGGGATCCCCTCGAGGTTGCTGGACATCATGGCCGGCCTGTACACTGGTACTGTGAGTGCTGTGCAGAGTGGAGGCAGGACCTCTGCATTTTTCCCAGTTGATTCTGGGGTTCGTCAGGGGTGTGTTCTGCTCCTACTCTGTTCAGTGCTTGTATGGACTGGGTGTTAAGCAGGGTCGTGGGGTCCAGCGGCTGTGGGGCATCTGTTGGTGAAGAAAGATTCACGAATCTTGACTTTGCTGACGATGCTGTGATCTTCGCGGAGTCAATGGAGGCTCTGATCGGGGTGCTCGAGAGACTGAGTGAGGAGTCTGAGTGTCTGGGCTTGCGAGTGTCCTGATAAAAACCAACATCTAGTCCTTTAATGACCTCTTAGGCCATCAGCAGTGTGTCTGTCTGCGGAGAGAGTGTCGACCTTGTCGAGAGGTTTACTTACCTTGGCAGTGACATTCATGTCTCTGGTGACTCTTCCTATGAAGTCAGTAGACAGATTGGGAGAAAATGGGTGATCATGATGTCACTGGAAAGGGGTGTAAGGCGCTCCTGATATCTATGCAACAGGACGAAGGTCCACGTCTTTAGAGTCCTGGTGCTTCCTGTCTTGCTACATGGTTTAGAGACATGGACGCTATGCAGTGACCTGAGATGAAGACTGGACTCCTTTGGTACCGTTGGTTTGACTTTATGTCGAATGAGCAGTTGCTCATAGAGTCCCGAATGAGGCACATTACCTGCATTGGGAGCGGAGGGAGCGTCAGTTACGGCACTACGGCCATGTGGCACATTTCCCTGAGGGTGATCTGGCTCATAAGATCCTCATTGTTGGGGACCCAAGTAGCTGGACCAGGCCAAGGGGTCACCCACGTAACACCTGGCTGTGGCCGATAGAAGGTCATTTCCGGAGGGTGGGACTGGACCGCGTGTCTGCCTGGGGGGTTGCAAACCGGGATCCCGAGTTGTTTCGTTGTGTAGTGGGTGCAACAACACACTGTACCAGTGCATGCTCCCCGACTTGACTTGACTTGATGCTTTTATCCAAAGTGATTAACAAAGGAGGTCAGCATAATCGAGTAACATCAGTCTAGGGACTGTTTTAAACAAGTGTAGCAGGACAGGTCACAAATGTTGATCACCACAAGTGAAAAGCTATAAAGGTAGCATAACAGAAAATGATCAATTACCAAGATGACAGATATTCACAGAGCAAGAAATATTCATGAACAGTTTAGCAGACATTTAATGGAACAATAGGGTTTTCAATCACATTGAGGGAGTCAGCAGTATGGATGGAGGTAGGCAGCTCATTACACCAACTTGGAACTACATATGAAAACAGTTTGGTCTGAGATTTGATAACACGCTGAGGTGGCATCACCTGATGCTGTTCATTGGCAGATCTGAATTGGCAAGAAGTAGCGTAGCACCTCACCAATGTCTTCATGTACACAAGTGAGGGCCATTGACTACTATGTAGGCAAGCAACAATTATCTTTTAAGTAATGTGACTTTTGAACTCTGAAAGTGCAGTGGTAGCACTACTGCCTCACAGTAAGGAGACCAGGGTTTGTGTCCTGGGTCATCACTATATGGTGTTTGCATGTTCTCTCCATGTCTATGTGGGTTTCATCCCACAGTCCAAACACATGCGGGTGAGGTGGATTGGTTATGCTAAATTGGCCCTAATGGATGGGTTGTGTGTATTCACCCTGTGATGGAGTGGCGCTCTGTCTAGGGTTTGTTCCTGTTTTTTGCCCTATTCTAGCTGGGACTGGCTCCCACAACCCTTGTCTGGATTAAATGAGTTAAGAAATTACATGACTTTTGAAATTTGTTAATGTTATTTTTCATTCTTTTAAATCAAGTTATAAAGGTACACAATATGTTTTATAACATGCACACTGTTTGCGGCTGTTATGATTTCTGTATTCTTTATGTTTATTTCTTAATTTTGTATGCAGGGGAATTTGTTACTATTAGTTTTTTTGTTATTATTGTATAATTGCATTATTTTGTTTACTGCAGCTGGTGCCATCCTAAACAGCAGATGTTTTGCGCATACCAACGCAACCCTGTTGTCATCATTAGATGCCAGGCAGTTACATATTATGATGCCACATCCAAAAATTATATATGGAGAATGTGTGCTCCTGTTGTTGTCTAAGATTTTGGGTTCCCAAAAGAAATGACTATTTGTGATGTTAGAGGTTACCTTTGCTAAAGTGTATTTAAAGCAACAGACTTTTCACTTGTTCTTTTTCACTTTGATTTTGTATTGGGTAAAGTTCATTTTCAGTTTTTCTTTTGATTCATAGTTTTGACCTCAGCTATTCCTCTGGCTATGATTTTGGCTTTTCCATCTCCTGTTTATTTTTTTAAAAGGGAAACACATTCCTATCTCACTTTGACTCTATGCCAGCAGACACTCAAAAAAAGAGTCAAAGTGTTTGTGTGACCTTAGATGGTAGAAAAGTCCAATTCTGTTCTAACAGATCTTTGTGCAGTCGGAGCAGCAGGTTCTGTTTTGGAGTGGTTTACACAAATTTACATTCTCCTTCGTTTGCCATTTTTTTGTTGTCCTCTTTTAAGTGACAATCATTCTCAAGGTGACAAGCCACTTGCTGAATTGTGTGATGCTCTAAGGCACGGGTTGGCAAAGTCATTCCTGGAGGGCCACAGTGGCTGCAGGTTTTTGCTCCAACCCATTTGCTTCATTAGAAAACAATTCTTGCCAATAATTCAATTTCATGGCTTGTTAGTGCTTCAACTCTGCCATGTCAGGTTATTCTCATATCCTAGATTTATTTTTTTTCCTTTCTAAGGATATCATCCAAATGATTTGAAGTCTAAAATGTATAGGTAATACTCAATCTTTCACTTTTTTCTCTTCACTTTCCTCCCAAGTATTTAATTAAACCCAATAGTGCAAGATACATACACAAAGGTGTAAATGGAAACAAGCCAATTGGAGAAATGCTGCTTTCTATTGTCATTTGAAACTTATCTATACTAATAAAAGGCAAAGCCCTCACTGACTGACTGACTGACTCATCACTAATTCTCCAACTTCCCGTGTAGGTGGAAGGCTGAAATTTGGCAGTGTGGAAGAAAGAATTGTTGACCCGTAAAATGGAAGGAGTCAGAGTCTCACACCAGAAGAAATGTTCATAAGCTTTCTTTTATTGTTGCATACCTAGACTGGAGTGTCAGTAGCATGCGCGCTGACAGGAAAGAGTTCAGCTCTTTTATATCAGCTGATTGTGTGCAAACTTTACAAGTTCGTATAAAGGCAGATTAATGCATGAGCATTTTAGGGTTTAAAATAGACGGCGGTTACAGATGAGTACATAGCTTAGCTTATTCGTAAAACAGGAAGAACAGTTTATAAAAATACATTTCTGGTAAAGGCAGCTTGTCTGGTAAGGTCTGATTCTTTTGAACTGCTCACACAGGTCAGCATCAGTAATATATGTTAAAGGTCACATATACAGTTTCTGCAAACTGTCAAGTACACATTTTCTTATAATATAAAAAGGACAGTTATCTGTAAACTGAAAATTTCCATTCCACAGCAGGCTCATTCCTTACAGCTTACTTATAAAAGTTAGGCAGGTTTCATTTCGAAATTCTACGCGTAATGGTCATAACTGGAACCTGTTTTTTGTCCATATACTCTAATGGAGGAGGCGGAGTCACGTATCGCGTCATCACGCCTCCTACGTAATCACGTGAACTGAAAACAAGGAAGAGATTTACAGCACGAGTCAAACGCGGGAACGAAGGTAAACGACTTTAATTGTTGAGTGTCTTTTAATACTGTGTAAGCATACATATTAACACATGTGCAATTAAACGTGTGCATTTACGGGGTGATTTCTCAGGCTTAAAAGCTCACCTTTTATTAAAAAGGTAAATGCAAACTGTTTTCATTCAGAAGGGCACAAACCACGTTAGATTTCATGCTCAACAGTAAGCTCAGTACATAGCTTGGTCATATTACAACCGGAGGGGCGAACTGAAAACATGGTATACAAAGAGATCCTTAACAAATAATTATTGATTCATTTTCCCTCAGTTTAAAAAGGTTTACTTTTCTTCTTAATAAAAATTTTAAAGCAGTACTTCGCCGCTTCGAAGCGCGGGTATTTTGATATATATCAAAATATATCGTGTTATCACGCCTCCCACGTAAGCACGTGAACTGACCCACTGCCGTTTGCAATGCCGTATTCGCGAGATACAAGTTTAATGAGAAGACACGAGGTATAAACGACAGTTTGGATCACTTTGTGACAGAGTTAAAATTGCTGTAGCGAGAAACTTTTAACTGCTGGGTCTTAGCTAACATTAAATAAACCCGTGGACATCGCAACATCACACAAGAGAGCAGCTCACGTGAAGTGACTGTACGCAGCAGGAGTGATCACTTCGATTAATCAAACCTGTTCAAAAAACACATTACACAATTGATAAGGTACGAAAACAATATGAAACCGATTGTGAATTTGCGTACAGCCACTGAAACTTTGTGATGGCATGAGACTTCAGGTCAAGTGTCTGCAAAAGAATCTCATTGAGGCAACTATTTTTACTGGCGGTGGCTCAGGGGAGAGAGTTTTTATTCCTCGCATCCCCGTTATACCCTCTGATCTCTCATTTCAATTCAAACGCCTCCAATTTCCACTAAGGCTCTGCTTCGCAATGACAATTAATAAGTCTCAGGGACAGACCCTACAAAAGGTTGGCATTGATTTGAGGCAGGACTGCTTTTCACATGGCCAACTGTACGTTGCATGCTCAACAGTAAGCTCA